>NW_016107576.1:1446289-1452237 GCF_001604975.1 Cebus imitator | reverse complement strand
TTTTGTAGTTTTAGTAGAGACGGGGTTTCACCATGTTGACCAGGATGGTCTCGATCTCTTGACCTCGTGATCCACCCGCCTCGGCCTCCCAAAGTGCTGGGATTACAGGCGTGAGGCACCGCTCCTGGCCTGTAATGTTATTTCTTTTTTTGCAAAAAGTTTTAAAGTGGCTGGGTGTGGTGGCTTATGCCCGTAATCCCAGCACTTTGGGAGGCCGAGGCGGGTGGATCACCTGAGGTTGGGAGTTGAAGACCAACCTGACGAACATGGAGAAACCCTGCCTCTACTAAAAATACAAAATTAGCCAGGCGTGGTGATGCATGCCTGTGATCCCAGCTACTCAGGAGGCTGAGGCAGGAGAATCACTTGAACCCAGGAGCCAGAGGTTGCGGTGAGCCGAGATCACACCACTGAACTCCAGCCTGGGCAACACAAGCGAAACTCCATCTCAAAAAAAAGATCTTACATAATAAAAATTAATATTTTAAAAATCTGGATAATAAAGTATAGATATTTGTTATGCTACTCTACTTTTTTCTATACATTTTAAATATTTCATTACAATAAAAAGTTAAAAACAGAAAAGCAATCATAAAAATAAAATTGAAAATGTTAAGGCTAAATGAAAGATTATTTTAAATTACAAACTGTTAGCTTTTATTATTTTATTTTCTTTTTGAGACAGGGTCTCACTCTGTTACCCAGGCTGGAGTGCAGTAGCATGATCATGGCTCACTGCAACCTCCATCTTTCTGGCCCAAGTGATCTACCCATCTCAGCGTCCCAAGTAGCTGGGACTACAGGCACGTGCTACCATGCCTGGCTAATGTTTTTATTTTTTGCAGTGGCAGGGTATTGTTCTGTTGCCCAGGCTGGTCTGGAACTCCTGGCCTCAAATGACCCTGCCTCAAGTCTCCCAAAGTACTGGGATTACAGGCATGAGTCACTGTGCCCAGCCTAGATATTTTTAAATTCTATGGTTTCCCTTTATTCTTATTACTTATTGGACAGCCACACAAACCTCTGTTATCCTCAAACAATTTAACCAAACCTCCCAAACTGGCTCCTTCAATTTGACCAAACAGGGATGGAAGATCAGAAGGAAAGTCTCATACATCTGTTACCTTTCTTGCCCACCTTCAACAAAGGGCTTTACCTATATGAATCCTCATGAAAGCCATGGAAATGTGCAATATAGGTGTCACCATTTTACCCATGAGAGGCTCAGTAACTTACTCAAAATCTTGGAGGTGGCAAGAAGAGAACTAGAAAAGCAGTACTCCAGATTCACTGTTTGTTCTCTCACTAGGTCAATGAAGGGCAAATCTGCTACCCTGAGATACTTGATTTAGTTCATCCCCTATTTACTGCTTACTTATTCTAGGGGCCAGAACCTGATCTGGGTCCCAAGGAATCAGAGCTGAACAAGAATAATCATCACTATGTATAGGGATCCCCCAGAGGTACAGCTTCCTTCTGCTAATCAACAAATTGCCCAGCCTGGGCAACACAGTGAAACCTCATCTCCACAAAAAATAAACAAAATTAGCCGGATATGGTGGTGCGCCCCTGTAGTCCCAGCTACTTGTTGGGCTGAGGCGGGAGGATCACTTGGGCCTGGGAGGTAGACATTGCAGTGACCATGATTGTGCCACTGCACTCCAGCCTGGGTGACAGAGCAAGAGCCTATCTCAAAAACAACCACAACAACCACAACAAAAACAAACAAATTACAAGGGTTTGGGGTTTGCTCACATTTAAATAGTTTTCTTTGCCCTCTTCAGTTCCAATAAGATAAAAGTTAAGTCCATATTTGAAGTCTTTGTCATAAACAAGCAGAAGCTCATTTCCAGGATATTCCTACAAGAATATAATTAAGAGAGGAAGTTAATGTTCAACTGTCATTCAGTTTATTTTGACACTAATACAAAATTCCTATGTCTGTAAACAACCAATCATAGAAGATAACCATTGTGCTAATTTATGGCTGATAACACCAAATTGCAAAACTATTTTATTAACTTTAAAAAGCTCTTAAAAACATAATGCATCCAGGGAAATTTACATGCATTTTTACTTCTAACAGGAAAAATGAAGCAGTTTTTGTCTGGTATTGTGCTCTGTAGCATGCTTAGAGATAAATCAGAACCAAAATTATGAATTAAACAATTAAAGCAGAAAATAAGGATAGATTCATATTCTAGTTAAAACTGGGCAAGGGCAGAGCATGGTGGCTCATGCCTGCAATCCCAGCACTTTAGAAGACCAAGGCTAGTGGATTGTTTGAGCTCAGCCTGGGCAACATGGTAAAACCCTGTCTCTACAAAAGCAAAAATTAGTTGGGCATGGTGGCCTGCACCTGTGGTCCCAGTTACTCAGGAGGCTGAGATGGGAGGATCACTTGAACCTGGGAGGTAGAGGATGCAGTGAGCCATGATTGTGTCACTGTACTCCAGCCTGGGCAACAAAAGTGAAACCCTGTCTCAAAAAAAACAAAACAAAAACTGGGCAAGGAAGAACTTTTCTGCGTTTAGATAACAAGTCATTGATGGAACTCTGCTTTTCACAGATGATTGTCAAACAGGATTCCCAAAAGGGATGGGCAAGCTAGCACTGGCCCAAAGCAAAAGGGCCAGATTTGAACCAACAACCTGTCCAACTTTGTTGTTATATAACAGGAACTTCTTGAGGTAGGACTGAAAATAAAGAGGGATATTGTGCTTACCTGGACAATTTTTTTGACTGGGTGGAAATCAGATACTGCAGCTCTGTTGCGCAGGTCCTCAAAAATATCTTCTTTATTGATAAGCTTATAAGGTTGTTCATCTGTGACATCTTCATCTATTCGGCAGTTAAATATTTCCTGGGTCTTGGTAGTTAACACTAAAGGATAAATTTCTGGATGACCTAGAAAAGACAAAGTGAAATTTCGACATTAAATATGCCCACTTAAAATATTAGCATTAGGAAACATACAATTGCTTGCTTTTAATAATTATCTTGGTTAAAATTTTAAGACTTTAAAGTTATTATTCCTATATTTAAAGTAAATATATCCATTGTTTTTTTAATGCCAAAAAAGTTTTTAAAACAGAAGAAAATAACAATGGTCCATAATACTACCTCTTAAGAAGAAAAATCTCTATTAATATTTTGCTTTATTTTCTTCTAGTCACTCTATATATCCCTTATATAAACTTCTAAATTCCGATTTTAATACTTACTGTTATATCATAAGTATTTTATGCAAGTATTTAATACTTACCATTATGTCACAAGTATCTGACATTAGTAATGGGTTTAAAACATCATTTTATATTAATTGAATTCTATAGCATACTTTTAAATTATTCTCTTGTTGGTAAGCATTTTAATTTTTTTCTCGCTTGTTTCCAGTTATTGTAGATCATTCTACAAACAAATATCTAGTTTATAAATTTTTATTGCCTTTCTAATTATTTTCTTAGGATCAATTTTAAAACTGTTATTATTGGTTGGAAGGTATGACCACTTGTTTAGGTTCTTTTCAGCCTGTATTTCTTTCCTAAAACACCCCAACCTCACCCTCTCCCCTGCTGCTCTCTTACCAGGTGAGTGGCTTTCTATTTCTCAGAGAAAACAAGGTCTGAATAGCACAGAATCTTACCAGGTCCTGCAGCCCTGCCCACCGGCTGATTAAAACAGGCACCACCTTTCCACCTTTATGCACTCAGAGGACCTGCCCTCCTCAGCCGCCAGGGGCCCATCAACTATTCCTTTCAACTTTTCTTACTTCCATGCCGCTTTCCTTCAGCATGCAGATTTGCTCAATTGCCTCTCATTTAAAAGAAACCTTCCCTTGACCCTTCATAGGGATCTCTGCTCTTTAGGGCTTCTCTTTTTCACAAACTTAACAGTTACTCAATTCTTCTCATTTTTCAATTACTGACTTCTCAGTAATTGAATTAATAAACCCTTGGACATAGGAAGGTGGGGAGGCAATCCCTTTCCTCCCATCTGGCTGCCAGTCCCAGTATTGCTCTCAAAAGAGGAGAGAGGAGAGATTCAAGAGGCCTCCATCCTTGATCTTCACATCCCCTTCTCACACCCCAGGGCCAGTCCTCTGCAGCAGCATGCCCTGGGAGGGTGGACGCTAGAGGACAAAGGAGCATTCTGCCTGCTGCCCTCCCCTCTCTCAAGCCTTCTTCCTGTTTTCTTACCCTTCTTATCACTATAATCAGCCACAACAGTCTCAGCTCTGCATCTGCCCCCAGGATTCTCTCCCCAACTCACAGAGTCACTCCCATCTCTTCAAGCACCCACACCCCTGGATGTCAGGCTATCCGCCCTCCAACTGCTCAACAGATGTGCCAGCAAGGGGAGAAGCGAATGTGGCCTCTCATGTTGGAATTTTGAGCTTATTTTCCCATAGAAATATTTTCCCCCACCCCAGGGGCTCTATGGTACAATAATTCAGGTAATTTGGAGGTTTTAAATAACTATATGCATAACACTGATTATATGTGGAAGTATATTTCAAACTTCAGTCAGTTGGCATAACGTTGGGAATTCAAGTTGTTCATGAATAAAGGACATATTATACATTTTTATCTCCCTCAAAAGATTAACTGTAACACCTGCACCTATGAGATGCTCAGTAAGTAACTGTTGATTTGATTCAAACAAGTACTCCCCTGCAAACAGACTGCATTTATAATGTCAAATGTATAACAAAAGTTCTGTAGTTGTGCCTGAGAAAACCACTAGGTGGTACTGTGAGACTCACAATGCGCTAATACGGAAAATAATAAACAGGCATTCAGGAAGACCAGAAAGCTTTCTGCCATCCACGACACTGGAAAGACAGCACCAAAGATCGTTTTCTATGCTATCTGCCCCTACTAAACACACACTTCAAATTCTACTGGCTTGATATTTTTCACAAAAAATTATCCTTTCACACTAATTGGATTTTTCAAGGCAATTCTAATATAGGAACTAACATTCCTTTACCTAGAAGTCAGTAAAACTAGTGGACTGTTTCTGGCTAGGGTTGGCAATCAGTGATAACTGCAGAAAACTGGCAGCCAACAGATCACACAAAACTTCTATATGCCAGTACCATCATGCCCCATCACCATGAGGACCAAACTAACCAGGGCAAGGCCTGATGCTTCTGGTCACCCCAAAGGGTCACCAGCCAAATACCATAAAACAACTGCTATTGGGTAGGTTTTGAGGCACACACTGAGGACAGCACTACAGGCTACGGCAATGAGGCTGCTGTGATCAGCAATGAGATGGGCTCACTGAATCCTTGAGCAGAGTGGCAGGTGGGTTGCTCCAAGGAGTGTGAGACAAGTGTTGGAGCAGAGGAGGAGGTCTTCAGGGCCTCCTGAAGCTGACTGAGGTCAGGAGTCCCAATCACAAGGACAATGTCTGCCAGGGCCCAACAGCCATGTTAATTATGGTAACTTCTATGGTACACTTACTGCTGCCATGTGCAGTTTTAAGCACTTTATGTGTATTATTAACTCATGTAGTCTTCACAACAACATTCAGAGGTGGGTACTATAATTGTCGCCATTTTTTAGCTGAGAACACTGAGGGCCACAGAGTTCAAGTAACATGTCTGAGCCTCTAGGAGTTGAAAGTGATGGTACTAGGATCAAAACCAAGGTCCCTGAACTCTGCTGTGCTATACTTTCTCTCTAATGAGTGGACACAGCAGAGCCCTGGAGAGGGTCCTGCTTCTCCACACACAGCCAAGGAGGGAACAGAGATGATGTTCCCTAGGATCCCATGAATGGCAGTTATTCACCTAGCAGGAGCCAAAGGTAGATTTGAGCTCTACACAATTCATGCCTCAGAATCTTACTGTGTGTACAAGATAGAAGGCTATGCAATATAAATCATAGATTACACATATATTGTTCTGTATAATGAGCATTATTTAAGTAACCCCCATA
>NW_016107576.1:1430522-1445991 GCF_001604975.1 Cebus imitator | reverse complement strand
GTTGGTTGCTATCTAGTTTTTTAAAAACAGCTTTGCTGAGTTATAATTGACAAATGATAAACTGCATACAATATGTATAATTTGATAAATATATGCACATACCCCATGAAGCCATTACCATATTCAAGATAAAGAACAGACCCACAAGGCCAAATGTTTCCTCGTGCCCCTGCTTCCCAATATACCTCCTTCATCCCCAAGTAACCCCAAGTAACCACTAATCAGCTTTCTTGTCACTATAGATTAGTTTGCTTTTTCTGGAATATTTATAAATGTACTTTTTTTGTATATCTTCTTTTACTTAGTATAATTATTTTGAGATTCATTCACTTTGTTGAATGTAGCAATGGCTCATTCCATTGCTGGCAAGTATTCCATAAAAGAAAAAAAATCTTAAAGATTTTAAAAAAGAAAATCTTAAGAAATCTTTAAGATTTCTTGAGATTTTAGCTATAGGTGTCATATCTGGGAAATCTTTGCCAAGTCCAAGGTCACAAAGATTTTCTCCTATGTTTTCTCCTAGA
This sequence comes from Cebus imitator, assembly GCF_001604975.1. Lineage (NCBI taxonomy): Eukaryota > Metazoa > Chordata > Mammalia > Primates > Cebidae > Cebus > Cebus imitator. The sequence continues at coordinate 1,445,467 of NW_016107576.1, read as the reverse complement.
AATTTTAGAATATTTGGTTTTACCTTTAGGCCTATGATTCATTTTGAGTTAATTTTTATATATGGTGTGAGGTATGGATTGAGTTCACTTTCTTACTTATAGCTATCTAACTGTTCTAGCATAATTTGTTGGAAAGACTATCCCTTTTCCACTGAATTGCCTTTGCATCTTTGATGAAAATCAATTGACCATACACATGTGGGTCTATTTTTGGACTCTATTGTCATGCATTAATCTATTTATTGATTTTTATAGTATCTTTTTTTTAATAGTAAAAAGAGTTAAAATGAACCTACTATTTGACAGCCCTATGAAAGAAAATGTGCATTTACTACTAATTTAATTTCCACATCAATCTTACGAGGTAGACAGTCCATCTTGCCTTTCCGATGAAGAAGCTGAGGCTCAGGGAGGTGAAGTCATCTGTGGCCACACAGTCACTGAATGACTTTAAGTCATAAGTTTATGACTTAAACCATGTCTGTCTAATTTCAAAGCCTGTGCTATTAACCACTTATGGCAAACAGAATAATGTCCCCTTAATATGTTCATGTCCTAATTCCTAAAACCTGTTGATACGGTTTCACTGTGTCTCCACCCAAATCATCTTGAATTGTAGCTCTGATAATTCCCATGTGTAGTGGAAAGGGCCCAATGGGAGATAATTGAATCATGGGGGTGGGTCTTTCCCATGGTGTTCTCATGATAGTGAATAAGTCTCAAGAGACCTGATGGTTTTTTAAAGGGAAGTTCCCCTGCACATGCTGTCTTGCCTGCTGCCATGTAAGACATGACTTTGCTCCTCATTCACCTTCCACCATGACTGTGAGGCCCCCCCGCCCCCAGCCATGTGGAACTGTGAGTCAATTAAACCTCTTTGTTAAAATAAATTACCCAGTATCAGGTATAGCTTTATTAGCAGCATGAGAACAGATTAATACACTTCTGTAGTGCTATCTTACATAAGAAAAGAGACTTGCAGATATAATTAAGGATCTTTACTTTTTGTTGTTTTTGTTTGTATGTTCTTTTTATTTTTTATTTTTTCCATTTTTTAAAACATTTATCCCAGATACTGAAGGTTAAGAATTTTGAGGTGGGGAGTTGGCTGGGCCTTTGAGGTTGGCCCAGTGTAATACCAAGGGGCCTTATAAGAGGGCAACAGGAGGATCAAAATCAAGGAAGGAGATGAGACAAGGGAAACAGAGGTCATAGAGAATCATTCAAAGATGCTATGCTGCTGGCTTTGAAGAGGAAAGAAGGGACCAGAAGTCAAATACAGTGGCCTCTAAAGGCTGAAAAAAGCAAGGAAACAGATTCACCCTCAGGGCCTCCAGAGATAATCAGCCATGCTGACACCTTGACATTAGCACAGTGAAAGTAATTTCAGACTCCTGATTTCTAGAACTGTTAAATAATAAATCTGTATTGTTTAAGCCACTAAGTTTGTGGCAATTTGTTACAGCAGCAATAGGCAACTCATATACCACTAACTCATATTTTAATTTGGGTAAATTATTTAACATTTGGGAGTCACAGCACCTTCCTGTCTATAATGGCCACAGTAATGTCTACTTTATAGAGCTAGGGTGATGAGAAGAGTGGGCCTGGCACAGAGTCATTGCTCCAGAAATATTAGCTATGTGTAAAAAATATATTTCTTCTTCAGAAACCTCTAGGCATTGCCCTGTTAGGCCCTTAGGATTAACAGTGGGTTTTTTTTTTTTTTTTTTTTTTTTTTTGAGACGGAATCTTGCTCTCTCACCCAGGCTGGAGTACAGTGGCATGATCTCGGATCACTGCAGCCTCTGACTCCTAGGTTCAAGCAATTCTCCTGCCTCAGCATTAGCTGGGATTACAGGTACTCACCACCATGCCCAGCTAATTTTTTGTATCTTTAGTAGAGATGGGGTTGCACTGTGTTGGCCAGGCTGGTCTTGAACTCCTGACTGTGTGATCTGCCCACCTCAGCCTCCCAAAGTGCTGGGATTACAGGTGTGAGCCACCACACCCAACTAGGACCAACAGCTTTTAATTTAGCTTATGGATACCTTGGTTCCTTCGTAGGAAAAGGGATTTCAGTTCTTGGAACATGACAGCCACTAGCCCTAAGTAACAGTTGGCAAGGTGAGAGCCCCACTGCAAGGAAGTCAGAGGGGTCCTAATGCTACCTGAGGGGGGTAGAGAGAGACTCAAGTAGAAGGGGATGCTAACTCAAAACTACACTTGTCTCACCATAATGTTCTGAGGTTGGTTTTTTCTTTCCCTTAAACAAACATATTCCTATTTTTCAGTTCATCTACTGTCAACAAATACATCTCAAACCATGCCCCTTTATCAGATTCACAGATTTTCTTACCAGTCAATTCATTTAGTCAAGAAATATTTACTGAGCACCCATTACGTGAAAAGCCTGGTGCTAGTGCTATGGTATCCAATCTGGACAGAAAGACAGATATTAAATAATGAAGTACACTCATAGTTGGAAATTGTGGGGTGGGCATGGTAGCTCACATCTGTAATTCCAGCACTTTGGAAGGCCAAGACAGGAGGACCCCTTGAGCCCAGGAGCTCAAGAACAGCTGGGCAACATAACAAGAACCCATCTCTACAAAAAAAGAAGAAAAAATAAAAAAATACAAATTGTGATACGTGCTATTTGGGAGAAAACAGGATGAGAGATGGAACTATGAAGGGTAGCTTTGGTGGTTTACTCAGACAGGAACAAGAGGAAACACAACTCCTTCACTCATTCATTTATTCATTAATGAGTTATAGTGCTGTTTGCCATGAGTTGGCCATGAGTTCAGTGTTAGGGAATCAACAATATACATTAAATAAGGAGTCTTTAAACAGAAATACATAAAACAAGGTTATGTATTGATTAGTTAATGAAAATATGACCAGAGGCTCACAGGAACCTAACCCTGTGTTTCCCCAGGAGCAACAGTTCAGTATTGGCTAGTTCAGCATTCAAAGGGACTATACAGAATTTCCATGAATGAGAATTGATTGTACTTTAACTTCAGAATTTTAAGTGCTAGGAAAGCAACTAAACAGGGTAATAGGTGACAGAGAGGTCAAGGAAGGTCTCTTGAGGAAGTGAGATAGTAGTTTAGATCTCAGTGATAAGAAAGTTACATAAAGGGAAGGTCTATCAGGAGCAGCAAAAGCAACAGCCCTGAGGCTGGAATAAATTTGGAACATTCTATGCTAAGCAAGGCTGGTGGACTGTAGGTTGGTGAAGAGGAGACGGAAACAAGGTCAGGACCACTTGAGCACAGGAGCCAGGACCACAGGAGCCAGGACCACTGTAAGGTGTGCCAGTGGCAAAGAAAGACCATAGGGGAGTTTAAGCAAAAAAGAGGAGTTTAAGCATTGTCAGGCTGCTTAATGGATTGAAGAATGAGCCAAATGGATTGAAGGAGGCTCAGTGGAAGCAGTGATACCAACTAGGAGGCTTAGGAACTAACCGAAGTGAGGAGTGCGGAGATTTGGACTAAGGTTGCAGGTAGGAAGATACTGCGAAGCAGATGGGTTTGAGATAGATTTTAAAAGAGGTGGAATTCCCACAAGTTGGGGTGGTTTGGGAGGGGTAGGGAGGTGTGGAGGGAGACAGAGAAAGAAATCAAAGATGACTCGCAAGTTTCACTAACTTAATAAATATTTATATGGCAGTGTATCTTGCCACAGGCACTTTGCTGGGTGCTGATAACAGAGCCACTTACAATAGCTGACATTCTCCCACTTTCTTCCCGCCTCCACACTCCACACCTTTGCCACCACCCTGGTCCAGGCCATCACCATCTTTCCCCTGGATTGCTGCAATAACTTCCTAACTATTCTCCCTGCTTCAGTCCTTGCTCCTGCAATTTGCTACACAGTAGCCAGGACAATCTTACCCTTTAAAAACATGTCAGATGGAGTCATTCTTTTCTTAAATACTGCCAATATTTCCCCATCCTATTTGGTTAAGAGATAAAATCTTTACAGTGGCCTGTGGGGCTTTTAGGTCTTCCTTGCCCCCCTCATTGTCTCCTTTCTGTTTCTTAAAGTGAAGTGTGTCATCTAAGTCAACTTTGAGAGGATCCCACTCCATCCCACCAAAAGTAGTTTTGTTAAAATAAGATTATTTAGCCTTTACATGGAGGAACAACATTAGGTTAGTTTTCTAGGTTCTAGTTATTTGTTTAAACACCAGCCTTTTTCCTTGAAATAGGGGCATCTTAGTGTGAAGTAAAGATAAATATTACTGTACTTTTGACTTTTAAAAAAAGTTTGAAAAATACTATTCTGATAAAAGTCATAAATTGCAGGCTTATAATGAGAGGGGAGACCCCCTTGCCTTCTTCCACTTCCTGGTCTCCACCTCCTCCCTCCCCTACCCTCCGGATATGAAGCAGGGTGAAAATGAAATAAAATACCAAAGAGCTTGAATCTGTGGTCAGGCAACTTGCTGATGCCACTGACCTGGCCATAAAGAGGCCCACGGCCTGGGAAGATGACTTCCTTTTTGGTTCCCAGCATCTCTGCTATCTATAAGCCTTGAAAGAGTTGCAAATGATGTTATCACTACTGGCTGGAGCCCAGCACTGAGTCATGTCCCCCAAGTTTGCACAACGCAGGCTCCGTCCTGGAAATACCTCTGCCAACTAATAATTAATTTACTGCCTTTGTCTTGTCTGTAAGTCCCCTCCCCTGCCTGCTCCCACTCGCACTGCATATGAACCAGCACATCAATGAAGCCAAAAGATTGTAAGGTCAGATGTCCAGCCAATGGACAATGACATCGTTTTGCCTCAGTTTCCCCTTTAGTGTTGTAAGCCTATAAAAGGGGAAAGAAGCTACTTCTCAGGGAGCTTGGTAAATAAGGCTTTAGCCCATGTAGCTCCCAGCCAAATAAAAAGCCATTTCCTTCCTCAGTCCGGTGTTCGAGAGGTTTGTTTCCCACTACTTCTGCTTTAATAACACTTAATGGTTATAAAAGGTCTTTCAATAATCATAAAATGAATTTTTAACAGACTGCTTGATCCAAGTTTGCTTCTCAGTTTGAAATTCTCTAATTTTTTTCTTCAAAAAAATTTTCATTTTATATTCTAAATGGAATGGTATCATTTTAGCCCATGTACATTTTTTTTTTTTTTTTTTTTGAGACGGAGTTTCGCTCTTGTTACCCAGGCTGGAGTGCAATGGCGCGATCTCGGCTCACCGCAACCTCCGCCTCCTGGGTTCAGGCAATTCTCCTGCCTCAGCCTCCTGAGTAGCTGGGATTACAGGCACGCGCCACCATGCCCAGCTAATTTTTTGTATTTTTAGTAGAGACGGGGTTTCACCGTGTTGACCAGGATGGTCTCGATCTCTTGACCTTGTGATCCACCCGCCTCGGCCTCCCAAAGTGCTGGGATTACAGGCTTGAGCCACCGCGCCCGGCCCACCCATGTACATTTTGATTGATCACTTCAGTTTGTAGTATTCCTGCTTGCTTACTGCATATTAAAATATTATAAAACTGAGGACACAAGTTCTAAATTGTATTTACACTTACCCATGCTCTCCATATTTACTGGTTCCATGTCTTCACTAGCTAGAATACAATAAAAGAAAGTCAAATTTTTGAATCAAACATATGTCAGTTTATTATAATCTTTACCAAACCTCAAAAAACAAAATGTAAGTACAAATATACAATAAGAACTTAAACTATCTTGTTAATAATTAAATAGAGAAAATTGGAATAATTGTCTTTTATACAGTTATCTCTTAGTGATACGTTTACTACGGCATTCATTATATGGCATTTCATTGATATCATAATGAAATTAGTCAAAAGTAAGAATAAATCTCTATCATATTCCTCATGCATTTGACTTTATGACACAAAAATTTTATTTCACTTGATATGTAAAACCATAATCATTTGGCTGCTAATATATGTACAAATACTAACTCTACACACAAAAAAACCCATTAAATGAAGAAATAATCCTACCAGCTAATATTGGTTTTGGGCTTTTTTTGCCACGTGATGACTTTTTCTTTTGTTTTTGTTTTGGAGCCATGGTTCTGACTTGGGCTGCAGAAAGAGATGATATTATTAGTAAATTATTGCAATTTGCAAATAACTTGAAATTTCAAATACTAAACATGATCATTTAATAAACTTAAGAATATATTTTCTAAGTTTTACCCTGGACTAAATCAACCTGTCTCTTCATAGAACAGGTGTTCTGTGACAAAGGTTTATTGCAACAACAATATTACCGATGAGATCTTACTGTTCTGGTGGAGCTATTCAGCTGAAGCACACTGTGGTGACCAGAACAAAGTATCAATGTGCATATGTATATGTGATTTTTAAATTAACATAATTGAGATCATACTTTTGTCTTAGCATGTAAACATGTAACAACTAAGGCCTTATTTGGGCTCTCAGAGAGAATGTCTCCAAAAGTTTTCCATGGAATTGCTAATCAATTTATATATATATATATATATATATATATATTTTTTTTTTTTTTCCCTATTTTATTGCACTTTAGGTTCTGGGGTACATGTGAAGAACATGCAGGACTGTTGCATAAATACATACATGGCAATGTGGTTTGCTGCCTCCATCCTCATCACCTATATCTGGCATTTCTCCCCATGTTATCCCTCCCCGACTCCCTACCCCCCACTGTCCCACCCCTAATTCCCCCTAACAGACCCCAGTGTGTGATGCTCCCCTCCCTGTGTCCATGTGTTCTCACTGTTCAACATCCACCTATGAGTGAGAACATGCAGTGTCTGATTTTCTGTTCTTGTCTCAGTTTGCTGAGAATGATGGTTTCCAGGTTCATCCATGTCCCTACAAAGGACACAAACTCATCATTTTTTATGGCTGCATAGTATTCCATGGTGTACATATGCTACATTTTCCCTGTCCAATCTATCATCGATGGGCATTTGGGTTGGTTCCAGGTCTTTGCTATTGTAAACAGTGCTGCAATGAACATATGTGTGCATATGTCTTTATAAAAGAATGATTTATAATTCTTTGGGTATATACCCAGTAATGGGATTGCTGGGTCAAATGGAATTTCTATTTCTAGGTCCTTGAATCACTGCACTGTCTTCCATAATCATTGAACTAATTTACATTCCCACCAACAGTGTAAAAGTGTTCCTATTTCTCCACATCCTCTCCAGGATCTCTTGTCTCCAGATTTTTTAATGATCGCCATTCTAACTGGCGTGAGATGGTATCTCAATGTGGTTTTGATTTGCATTTCTCTAATGACCAGTGATGATGAGCATTTTTTCATGTTTGTTGGCCTCATGTATATCTTCTTTTGTAAAGTGTCTGTTTATATCCTTCGCCCACTGTTGAATGGGGTTGTTTGTCTTCTTCTTGTAAATCTGTTTTAGTTCTTTGTAGATTCTGGATATAAGTCCTTTGTCAGATGGGTAGATTGCAAAAATTTTTTCCCATCCTGCTGGTTGCCAATTCACTAAATGATTGTTTCTTTTGCTGTGCAGAAGCTCTGGAGTTTAATTAGATCCCATTTGTCTATTTTGGCTTTTGTTGCCATTGCTTTTGGTATTTTAGTCATGAAGTCCTTGCCTATGCCTATGTCCTGAATGGTTTTGCCTAGGTTTTCTTCTAGGGCTCTTATGGTGTTAGGTCTTATGTTTAAGTCTTTAATCCATCTGGAGTTAATTTTAGTGTAAGGTGTCAGAAAGGGCTCCTGTTTCTACTTTCTGCACATGGCTAGCCAGTTTTCCCAACATCATTTATTAAACAGGGAATCTTTTGCCCTTTGCTTGTTTTTGTCAGGTTTGTCAAAGATCAGATGGTTGCAGATGTGTGGCATTGCCTCCAAGGCCTCTGTTCTGTTCCATTGGTCTATTTCTCTGTTTTGGTACCAGTACCATGCTGTTTTGATTACTGTAGCCTTGTAGTATAGTTTGAATTCAAGTAGCGTGATGCCTATAGCTTTGTTCTTTTTGCTTAGAATTGACTTGGCCATGCAGGCTCTGTTTTGGTTCCATATGAAGTTTAATGTGGTTTTTTCCAGTTCTGTGAAAAGGGTCATAGGTAGCTTAACGGGGATAGCATTGAATCTATAAATTACTTTGGGCAGTATGGCCATTTTCACAATATTGATTCTTCCTAAACATGAGCATGGAATGTTTCTCCATCTGTTTGTGTCCTCTCTTATTTCCTTGAGCAGTGGTTTGTCATTATCCTTGAAGAGTTCCTTTACATCCTTTGTTAGTTGTATTCCTAGGTATTTTATTCTCTTTGGAGCAATTGTGAATGGCAGTTCGTTCTTTTTGGCTCTCTTTAAGTCTGTTATTGGTGTATAGGAATGCTTGTAATTTTTACACATTTTGAATGGGCTTGTTTTTTCTTGTAAATCTGTTTTAGTTCTTTGTAGATTCTGGATATTAGCCCTTTGTCAGATGGGTAGATTGCAAAAAATTTTTCCCATTCTGTTGGTTGCCGATTCACTCTAATGACTGTTTCTTTTGCTGTGCAGAAGCTATGGAGTTTGATTAGGACCCATTTGTCTATTTTGGCTTTTGTTGCCAGTGCTTTTGATGTTTTGGTCATGAAGTCCTTGCCTATGCCTATGTCCTGAATGGTTTTGCCTATATTTTCTTCTAGGGTTTTTATGGATATCCTTGTTAATTTTCTGTCTTGTTGATCTGTCTAATATTGACAGTGGAGTGTTAAAGTCTCCTATTATTATTGTGTGGGAGTCTAAGTCTCTTTGTAAGTCATTAAGAACTTGCTTTGTGTATCTGGGTGCTCCTGTATTGGGTGCATATATATTTAGGATAGTTAGTTCTTCCTGTTGCATTGATCCTTTTACCATTATGTAATGTCCCTCTTTGTCTCTTATGATCCTTGTTGGTTTAAAGTCTGTTTTATCAGAGACTAGGATTGCAACTCCTGCTATTTTTTGCTCTCCATTTGCTTGGTAAATCTTCCTCCATCCCTTTATTTTGAGCCTTTGTGTATCCTTGCATGTGAGATGGGTTTCCTGGATACAGCACACCCATGGGTTTTGACTTTTTATCCAATTTGCCAGTCTGTGTCTTTTGATTGGGGCATTTAGCCCATTTACACTTAAGGTTATTATTGTTATGTGTGAATTTGATCCTGCCATTTTGATGCTAGCTGGATGTTTTGCCCATTATTGACACAGTTTCTTCATTGTGTTGATGCTCTTTACCACTTGGTACAGTTTTGGAGTGGCTGGTACTGGTTGTTCCTTTCTATGTTTAGTGCCTCTTTCAGGGGCTCTAGTAAAGCAGGCCTGGTGGTAATGAAGTCACTAAGTAATTGCTTCTTCATAAAGGATTTTATTTCTCCTTTGCTTATGAAGTTTAGTTTGGCTGAATATGAAATTCTAGGTTGAACGTTCTTTTCTTTAAGGATGTGAATATTGGCCCCCACCCTCTTCTGGCTTGTTGGGTTTCTGCTGAGAGATCCACTGTGAGTCTGATGGGCTTCCTTTTGTGGGTAACCTGACCTTTCTCTCTGGCTGCCCTTAGCATTTTTTCCTTCATTTTAACCCTGGTGGATCTGGCGATTATGAGCCTTGGGGTTGCTCTTCTTGAGGAATATCTTTGTGGTGTTCTCTGTATTTCCTGGACTTGAATATTGGCCTGCCTTGCTAGGTTGGGGAATTTCTCCTGGATAATATCCTGGAGAGTGTTTTCCAGCTTGATTCATTCTCTCCGTCACATTCAGGTACACCTATCAAACATAGATTAGGTCTTTTCACATAATCCCACATTTCTTGGAGGCTTTGTTCATTTCTTTTTACTTTTTCCTTCTTGTTTTATTTCATTGAGTTGATCTTCAATCTCTGATATCCTTTCTTCTGCTTGGTTGATTTGGCTATTGAAACTTGTGTCTGCTTTGTGAAGTTCTTGTGTTGTTTTTCAGCTCTATCAGTTCATTTATATTCTTCTCTAAGCTGTTTATTCTCATTAGCATTTTGTCAAACCTTTTTTCAAGGTTCTTAGTTTTTGTTTTGCATTGGGTTAGATGATCATCAATTTTGACAGGATAGAACACTGGCTAAGGTCATCACCATGACATCAAATCCTTGTCATCTCTTCCATGCTCACCTTTGTCCTGTTCTATTTAAATGGTTAGGAATGTGACTACAGGAGTCTGGGCAGCAGAGTTTTTAAAGAGGCTGTTCTTTTTCCAGCTGAGTGACCTTGGGCAAATTACTTACCTTCTCTAAGTTCAGTTTATTCATCTATTTAATGGGGATAATAATAAAATCTACCCCACAAGGTGACTGTGAAGACTTAATGAAATAAAGTGTCATCATCATCAACTCAGTCATCTCAGTCTGGTTTGCACCATTTTAACAAATCAATAGAGACTACTATTTCATAGCCTATGGTCAAAATATCACAAGTTTTATTTTATATCTAGATGCTCGATTACAAAATCTTATCCAAAGTGTGGATGTGAGTGTGTCTGTGTTTGTGTGTAAACATCTTCCCTTCAGATTTTCTCATATGTATTTTTTTTTCAAATAATAAAAATGATAGCTCACATTTGTGAAGTGCTTACTATGTGCCAGGCACAGTTCCAAGTATTTTACATGTATTTTTATTTAGTCTTAATCACATTTATTGACATATAAATGACTTGAATTGTCCATCATCTGAAACATTTTTCTTTGTGTTGGGAACATTACAATTCTAGTGATTGTGAAATATGCAATGAATTATTATTAACTATAATTTTCCTGCTATACTATTGAATACTAGATAACCACATTTTATTATTACTATTATTTTTATCCTCCTTTTATAATGAGAAAATGAGGCCCCAAGAGGTTCAGGTGACTCTCCTGAAGGGACACAGAGAGCAATGGGCAGTGGTGTCAGGCTGTGAGCCCAAGCAGCCTGGCTCTGATAGACATATTCTTAATCTCTGTACTAGATGATCCCTTGGATTTCAATGATAACTGCTGTGTTTCATTACAAATGAAACTATTTTAAATCATTGTCTTTACCTTGAAAGGCAGGATTTGATTATATAAGCAATATTTTATGATTCTGACAATTTCTATTTTTAAGATATTCTGCAATGAATGGCTCTGACTCAACTCTTTAGACTGTCAAATGTCCTCCATATCACTTTCCCGTCTTAGCATAATTTTAAATCTTGTATCTCTTCCTTTTTTCAGAAGATTACTTATCAATGTACCCCTTCTCCATATGCTATCCTAGCTGAATTTTAGTTTGATGTAAAATACTTAAAAACTTCTTTTTTCTCCTGAGATGGAGTCTTGCTCTGTCACCCAGGCTGGAGTGCTATGGCATGTTCACACCTGTAATCCCAGCACTTTGGGAGGCCGAGATGGGTTGATCATGAGGTTATAAGTTCGAGACCAGCCTGGCCAACATGGTGAAAAACCCTTAACACCACTTAGACTCACCCTATGCACACACCATCATCACCACCACTATTTATTTGATATATATATACTAAGTGACTGTGATGCACCAGATGCTATCCTAGGTGTTAGGGATACAGCAGTGAACAAAATAGGCAAAACCCCTCATGAAAGCTTACATTCTAGGGAAAGACAGAAAATGAACAAATAAAGGAGGAAAATATAATTAGTATTTTAAGAGGTGAGAACTACTAAAAAGAAAAATAAGGTAGGAAAAGGAATCAGACATTGGAACAAAGACATGAGAAAGAAGAAAGCAAGAAATGCAGATATCTGGAAGAGAAACAGTGTTTTCAGGTGGAAGGAACAGTACATTTAAAGGTTCTGGAGCAGGATCATGCCTGGCATATTTAAGAAAACAGCAAGAAGGTCATGATGGCTGGAGCAGAGTCAGGGAAAGACCACAGGCAAAGTTGATCAGAGAGGTGATAGGGATAGATTAGTCAGCTTTGCTGCAGTAACAAATGACCCCCACATCTCAGTGACATACAATAACAAATATTTATTTCTTCTCATGCTATTATGCACTGTGGTGTGGATGAGCTGCTTCAAGTCTTCTTTTTCTGGGATCCAGGCTGAAGAAGCAGACTCTATTTCACACATGCCACTTTCACAGCAGAGTAAAAAGCAGGAGAGCTAATGGAATTGCATAATGCTGCCTAACTTTCTCCTTGGCACTGACATATTGTGCCTCCTGCTCACATTCTTTTGGCCCAAGCAAGTAAGTCAATCCTGATAATGGGGGAGGGATTCTCTGCCTGGTTGGCAGTAGGTGGGAATGTATGATCCTCTTACCCATAAGGGAGGTAATAGCTGGGAATGATATAATTGGAAACAACTATATAATATACCACAAGAGGAGCTAGATCATGTATTAGGACTTTGGCTTTCACTCTGAATGAGGTGGGGAGTTACTGGATGGTTTTGAGCTTAGAAGTTACTTTACTCAATCTGTCCCACAATTTAAGGATCAATATGGCTGCTGTGTTGAGAAAAGACTGCAGCAAGGAAAGGGCTGAAGCAGGAAATCCAGTAGAGAGACATTTAATAATCCATGGGAGAGATGAGGGTGCTTAGATCAGGGAGCTGAAAGTGAGATGGGAAAGGCGATTGGATTCTGGATATATTTTGTTAAGTAGAGCCAGTAAGATTCATTGGTGACAAAAATACAGTATCCATGCTATACTATCCAAATTAGTCCATGCTGTATTAGTTTTCTCTTAATGCTGTACCAAATTATCACAAATTTTGTGTCTTAAAACTATACAAATCTATTATCTTACAGCTTTGTAGTTCAGATGTCTGATACAGATCTCATGGGGCTTAAACCAAGGAGTCAGCAGGGCTGCATTCCTTTCTTTCCAGTGCCTCTAAGAGAGAATTTGTTTTCTTGCCTTTTCCAATTTTTAGAGCCCACTATTTCTTGGTTTGTGGCCCCAGCCTTCAACTTCAAAGTCAGAATGGAGGGTTAAGTCCTTCTCACGTAGCTTTCTCTGACCTTCTCTTCTTTCTCTCTCACTTTTAAGGACCCTTGTGACTACATTGGGCCTACCTAGATAATCCAGGATAATCTCTCTATATTAAGGTCTGCTGATCTTTATTACATCTGTGACTTTACTTCTTTGCCATGTATGGTAATATATCCACAGGTTCCAGGAATTAAGAAGTTCTGCCTTAAAATTAAACTTGAATATAGGTATCAGTTTATAATCATCCCCCAAATAATCAAAGTAAGCAAGTGTCCTGTTCTTTTCAAATGCTATTATTAAATGCTCTGTAGGTAATTTGAGTTTCCAGTTTTCAAGGAAAAACAAAGTCAAATTTTCAGCAATAAATTAGGCACCAAAATTGGAACGTGCATTAATGCATGCCGCCTTACCTGAACAGCTCATTTACTACTTTCACAAACGTTAAATGACTTTTGTCTAAATTATTGTCTAGTGACTAAGGGCAAAATGACCTACTGAATTAGTCATTTTGACCAGGTACTAGTGACCAGGTTGTTCTAAAGGGTTTTAGAGGTCTTAATTCTTCTTCACTAAAAACATAATATCTACATTTCCATGCACCATAGATAGACACATTCATAACCTAAGTGAGTCAGGTGAATATAGTCTAAACTGAAAGGAAAATGATTACTTTGGGAGTAGCCACCTTATATTGTATTTCAGTTTCAGGCAAAATTTTGCAGTTTATTTTAGTAATTGTAAATTATAAAAATCCTACCAACATTATGTCTAGAAAATAAATCGCTTTTAATTGGGGGTATCTAAACCAAATGAATAATATACTCTGTATAATTTCAATAAACACATTTATTCAAAGTTTTTTAATGTAGATCTTTCTTTTTAAAAACAAATCCCTGATAAAAGATATTACTTTCAAATTACAGCAAGGCTTACTGAAGTTTTTTTTCATAAAATTAACTGAATATTTCATAAAATGAATGTGTTATATTTTCCAAACTTTTTTCTATTAAATTGCTTATTAAAATATTATGAATACAAATCAAAACCGCATTGAGATACCACCTCACGCCAGTTAGAATAGCGATCATTAAAAAATCAGGAGACAACAGATGCTGGAGAGGATGTGGAGAAATAGGGATGCTTTTACACTGTTGGTAGGAGTGTAAATTAGTTCAACCATTGTCGAAGACAGTGTGGCGATTCCTTAAGGATCTAGAAATAGAAATTCCATTTGACCCAGCAATCCCATTACTGGGAATATACCCAAAGGATTATAAATCATTCTATTATAAAGAGACATGCACACGTATGTTTATTGCGGCACTGTTCACAATAGCAAAGACTTGGAACCAACCCAAATTCTCATCAATGATAGACTGGATAAAGAAAATGTGGCACATATACATAACAGAATACTATGCAGCCATAAAAAAGGATGAATTCATGTCTTTTGCAGGGACATGGATGAAACTGGAAACCATCATTCTCAGCAAACTGACACAAGAACAGAAAACCAAACACCGCATATTCTCACTCATAAGTGGGTGTTGAACAATGAGAGCACACAATGAGTACACCACCAGAGCACACGGACACAGGGAGGGGAACGTTACACACCAGGACCTGGGGGGTGGGGGGCTAAGGAGGAATAGCAGAGGGTGACGGGATTGGGGAGGGATAGAATTAGGAGAATTACCTAATGTAGATGACAGAGTGATGGATGCAGCAAACCACCATCATGGCATATGTATACCTATGTAACAAACCTGTATGATCTCCACATATACCCCAGAACTTAAAGTATAATAAACAAAATTTTTAAAAAGTTTATGAAAATTGTTCAATACCTGATCCTACATTACTAAGATTACTTTGAAATGTGCATAACATTTTTTCTGTTCCCAGCTGAAGTCAATTTGCAATTATTAAGAGTAGCAGAAGAACTATTTCATCTACTCCTAAAATAAAGGTTGTGACCAACCCAGTGGCTTGTGTTTTG
>NW_016107576.1:1415448-1430313 GCF_001604975.1 Cebus imitator | reverse complement strand
AGACGGGGTTTCACCATGTTGACCAGGATGGTCTCGATCTCTTGACCTCGTGATCCACCCGCCTTGGCCTCCCAAAGTGCTGGGATTACAGGCTTGAGCCACCGCGCCCAGCCAGAGCTGATGTATTTCAAAACAGAAACTGTGGAAGGTAACAATTAGAAATGTTTAAGCATTTTTATTAAAAATATTTTTGATATTAAAACTTATTTTCTTTATAAATTAATTTACCCATTTCAGAATACCTTTTGAAGTATATAAAATAAAAGTAAAATAAAAGTCACATTTTCTAGACTCTGTGTTAACAGTAAGAAACGTTAGAGGTTGACAAAAGTAGGTACTAAGTAAGTCCTCTGCATAAACAGATCAAAACCTGTGATGGTGCACCACTTGATTATGAAGAATACTGCATTTACAGCTGTCTATGATCTGGTTCCAAACTAACTCTCTAAATTGACCATAACTATATCCTTTAATGATGCTTCTATTATTCAGGAGGTTAACTACTATAGATGAAGGCATAAGTGACATCAATTAAATTGTCATAATACAGTGATTTAAGCAGCTATTAATCTCCTCTCTTCACTTTATTCATGTAATGCATTGTGAAAGTTGTCAGAATCAAATGGAAACACTTGTGTTAAAAACCCTGAAAAATAGAGCTAGGGAAGGCCATGAAGGGAAAGCATATCACAAATGCCCGATAACAAGAAGTATCACAAAAGACTATACAAAATCACAACCTTGCATAAAGGCCATTGCCACTCTACACACAAAAAAAATACTGCTGGAAGGACATCTGCCTAGCAACTGCCTGTCCAACCTCAGACTGGTGCCAGTCTTGTCACTGATTCTGTAGCCAAGGATAACTATCTGAAGACAGTTACATAATCTTCCTCATTTTTCTTCAAAAACCTTTGTCTTCTTTTATCTCCTTGAATATGCATATAGTTTACTACAGCACACATCTTCCCATTGTAATGCCTGCATGGTGTGGAGCAGGAGCTGCAGGATGGGTGGCAAGGAAGGGGATTCTCCAGAGAAGGAGGGGAGAAAGTCCTGGACTGTTTGGGAATGGATGGGAACCGTGTGAGGGTGAAATAAAACCGGAAAAGCTGACGCAGTGAGGCAGACTGTGAAGGTATCAATGGCCATACTTATGAGTTTGGACTCTATTTTGTTTTGCAAAGTCTGGTGTTTACACCACCAGTGCAAGACTGCCTTGCAATGCTTTTAAAAATGCAGAGTCCCAGGCTCACCCCAGACCTGCAGAATCAAAAGAGGTCCAGTAAATTTGCATTTCAAATGAGCTCCATTTCTACAATCTGGAAGATAATGCTACTGTGAATGATAGGGACCCACAAAAGTCACTATACAGGAAAGAGACTTGATAAGAGATGCATTTTTGGACAGTTCTGAGATTGGCCTCTTGAGTAGTTGTTTTGGTTAGACAACTACTTACAGTCTGCCTTACTGCGTCAACTTTTCCAGTTTTATTCCACCCTCACAAGGTTCCCATCCATTTCCAAACAGTCCAGGACTTTCTGCCCTCCCTCCCTGGAGAATCCCCTTCCTGGCCACCCCTCCTGCTGCTCCTGCTTCCCAAATAAACATTTTATTTTAGAGAGTCCCCCTCTCTGTTTGCTATCTAGGTTCACAGCACATACCTGTTTACATGCTCCCATTTGTTGCCTGTATGTATGTGTGGCTTATTCCCAGTCAAGAGATCTTGATTATGAAAGGACTTGTAGCACTGGCACCTTCTTTTTAACTGGGTTCTTCCTTACGAAAGTCTTATCTTTCCAGGTCTTCTTCAATTAGCTGACCTTATCTAGGTGGCCATCATCCTCTTTTCTCTTCCCAAAGAATTTATAAGCTCATCATGCTTGCCTTCCATCTTTTTATTTATTTTATTTTTTAATTGAGACAGAGTCTCACTCTGTCACCCAGGCTGGAGTGCAATGGCACAATCTCGGCTTACTGCAACTTCCACCTCCTGGGTTCAAGCAATTCTCCTGCCTCAGCCTCCCAAGTAGCTGGGATTACAGGTACCCACCACAACACCCAGCTAATTTTTTTTTTTTTTTTTAGTAGAAATATGGTTTTGCCATATTGGCCAGGCTGGTCTTGAACTCCTGACCTCAGGTGATCCGCCCACTTCGGCCTCCCAAAGTGGGATTACAGGCGTGAGCCACCACACCTGGCCTTTTATTTTATTTTTAAGAGATGAAGTCTCGCTTTGTTGCCCAGGCTGGTCTAGAACTCCTGGCCTCAAGCAATCCTCCTGCCTCAGCCTCCCAAAATGCCAGAATTATAGGCATGAGCTACCTCTCCAGGGCTATCTTTTTTTAAAAACAAACAGATTTAGAATAAAACCCAAGACTAACATCTTGGACTTCTGGTAAATGTGTCTCCAAGAACTATTGATTCTCAGTAAATCTTCACTAAGACCTGATTAAGCTTCAAGATTCTCCTGAGCCCTTCAGCCCTATTTCGGCAGACATACAACATCCACCCCTAGAGACAACCATTCCTACAATGTCTCCTATTAGTCTACACTCTTGTTTCTTTCCCTCTATACCTATTTCCACTCCTTTCCAAGATTGGATATTCATTTATTTAAGTAGACGCTATCCTATTACTTCTTCCTTCCAAATATCTCCTGAATTCCAAGCCCTCCTCTCCTACAGCATCCTCTGGTTCAGGTCTTTAACACATCCTCCAAAACTGGAGCCCCAACCCTGTTTTGTGCCATGAACCTTTGGCAGCCTGACGAAGCCCATGCATCAGATAAATACGGGATTACAAAGAAGATAGATTACATGGAAACATAGTTATTAAAATGTTTTTAAATTATGATATAATAATGTGTACTTCTTTAACACATTAAATAACGAAATCTAGCAGTGGTTCTAATAAGTACCTTAATTGTGAGGTAATGATGAGTGTAAATAATATATTTACAACCTCCATAACATAATACGAAAAGAACTATAATTTGCTGGCAAAGTCACACGACTGTGAGTACCACTGTGGTTTGTTACCAAATGCATACATTTCAGTTGGTGGTTAGTGAAAATACATATGTAATTTTAAAAATCCACAGATTCTTCTCCCCCAATCCTCTGCCCTAAATCATGGACACTTAACTGGCCTCTCTGCCTCTGTTCTAACCAGAACAACTACTTAAGAGGCCAACCTCAGAACTCTCCAAAAATGCATCTCTTATCAAGTCTCTTCCCTCTATAATGACTTTTGTGGGTTCCTATCATTCACAGTAGCATTATCTTCCAGATTGTAGAAATGGAGCTCATTTGAAATGCAAATTTACTGGACCTCTTTTGATTCTGCAGGTCTGGGGTGAGCCTGGGACTCTGCATTTTTAAAAACATTGCAAGGCAGTCTTGCACTGGTGGTGTACACACCAGACTTTGCAAAAGAAAATAGAGTCCAAACTCATATAAGTATGGCCATCGATACCCTCACAGTCTGCCTCACTGCGTCAGCTTTTCCGGTTTTATTCCACTCTCACACGGTTCCCATCCATTCCCAAACAGTCCAGGACTTTCTCCCCTCCTTCTCTGGAGAATCCCCTTCCTTGCCACCCATCCTGCAGCTCCTGCTCCACACCATGCAGGCATCTCTCTGCTTGCTTCAATCTGACTTATCGTTCAAGGCCAATATTACCTTTCTCTCCAAAGCCTGAAGCCTCCCTGACCTCCTCACTCAGGCTGAAACAATCTTGTTCTCCCTGACACTTTCCAGTCACACTGTGTGTAATTAATTATGTCAGGCCTTTGCAAAGGCAGGGAGCTTCAGACTCAGAGCTTCCTGAAAGATTGCTGTGAATTCATTTAGCATTCACCGTACACAAGAAGGAGAAGGTATTGGGCAGCAATTAAATACTAGGTAAACTAGTCAGTAGGGGAATAAGACAATGTCCTTACTTTCAAAGAGTTTGTGTTCCCTCTTCATCTTCCTCACTCTATATCTTCTCCAGCCCTTTCTAAACAGTCCTGAAGTAATCTATTTCAGCCCATATTAATATTTTATTCTTTGACCCCAGCCCCTAGACGGAAAATCAGAATCATGCTGTTTTGGCATTCATTCATTCATGGATATATTGAGCTCCTACTATGTGCTAGACAATATGATAGCCACTGGGTATATATAACATGGGAACAAGACAGTATATTCCCTCAAAGTTCTTAGAGTATCGTTAACCGCTCTCTCGTTGCTACTTTTGTCTCCCTCTCTAGGCTGGAAGCTTTCTGAAAGCAAAGAAGGACTTGTACTTTTTGTAGTCTTCACTGCCACTAGCCCAGCACCTCACTGACACAGCGAGTGAGTAAAAATACTTGTTTTCCACGCCCCCTTTCCGATTCAGAGCTTCCCTTACCTGATACTGCTGAACCGAAAGAAAAGGAGCCTCTTTGCAGTGCCCTTGGGAAAAGCTCCTTTGAAAGCTGGAGGTGGAAGTTTCACTCTCCTCTCAGAAAAGCAAATCCCAAGGGCACAACTGCAGTTCCTCTGCCGACTGTTGCTAGGACGCATCCGTCGCTGAGGGAAAAAAAGGCGATTCCTCTGCAAGATTGACAAAGCACCTCTACCAATACAATGTCCGCTCCCTAACAGTTTCTTTCAAAGCGACTTGTGATTGGTTGCCACGTGGTGACGTTACTTAACGCGACCCTGGTGAGGCCAACAGTTTTCCACTACAAGGAAAGAGTTTTCTGGCTTAGGTATATTGATGACAGCGGCCCGGCCTGACCCCAGGTCTGACAGGCTCAGTCCATGATTCACATCCACCGCAATCTCACCCAGAGAATTTTTCTGGGGTGTGGACCCTAAGAACCAGGACAGAAGATGTTAAGGCTGCCCGCTCAGAATCCTTTCAGACAGCTTTCCTGCCTACCCCCTGCAGTGAGCTAGGCACTCCTGGGGACTGGAGAGGAAGCTGAGCTCCACTGGGTGTCGTGCACGCCCCACAACCCTAATGGGTTACATTTCCCTCTTGCCAGAATAACTTTCATTTAGAATTTGACTCAAGGTATGAGTCTCTGGGGAAGAAACGTGAATCCGTGAGTAACCCAAGGTTCATTTTATGTGATTAGGAGTCCTATGGGATTCACACTGTGAAGCTCAGCTCTCTGAACATTGTTGTCCTCCTTTCCTTTAAAAAATAATTATAACTGCCTAATTTGTAAACAGTCAGAATTTAATGAAGTGATGTAATTGACTGCTGTAATTGGTTTAAATTACTTTTTACACCCAATTTAAATAAAATCTTTAATTGAGAAGAGGCTGATCATTTATAACATATGAGAGTTTAGGGGCTGGGTGCGGTTGCTCACACCTGTTATCCCAGCATTTTGGAAGGCCGAGGCTGGTGGATCACGAGGTCAGGAGATAGAGAGCATCCTGGCCAACACAGTGAAACCCCGTCTTTACTAAAAACACAAAAAAATTGCAGGGCGTGGTGGCGCGTGCCTATAGTTCCAGCTACTCTGGAGGCTGAGCCAGGAGAATCGCTTGAACCTGGGAGGCAGAGGTTGCAGTGAGCCAAGCCGGAGCCACTGGACTCCAGTGTGGGCAACAGAGTGAGCCTCTGTCTCAAAAAAGAATACTAATAATTATTATTATAACTGCCTAATTTATAAACTGACAGAATTTAATAAAATAATGCAATTGCTGTAATTAAATTAATTTTTACATCCGATTTAAATAAATTGAGAAGAGGCTGATCATTTATAACATATAAGACTTTAAGGATCCTAAATGAAGACTTTTTACATGATGTGTAGAAAGATCATGGAGATTCTTTCAAATTTCTGAAGAATTTGTGTTCACAAATTTCAATTAAATTTTTCTATGCAAATTATGAAGGGAAAGAAAACTAAAAAAGAGGTATCATGTAAACATTCTGACAACTTTTTTCCATGCTTGCCTACTACCAGACACTGGAAGATTCGTTTTCCCCTGGGCTCAGTCTTGAGTCCTTTTCTCACTCTTCACACTCTCCGGTGTCATCAGTCATATATTCCCCTTAGCTTCAGTCATTATCTCTAAACACACCAGACTTCCATTTCTACATTCTCAGCCTAACGTAATGCTTACATTCCAGGTCTGAATTTCCTCTAGCTACTGGACTTTTCCAACTACCTGTCTAGTTCAGTTCATGTTGTTTAATAGATGCTAAATAAAGATTAAATGGAGTAAATGAATGAATTACCATAGCACCACAACTTAGCAGAGCCAAAGTCGACTCATTATCTTTCAGAAACCTTTTTTCTTCTTTATTTCCTACCCTAAGTAATAGTATCATTGTCCATCAGTTGCAAAACTAGAAATCTGAAAGTCATCCTTGACTCTTCTTCTGCCCACAGTCAACATGTCACTAAGTCCTGTCATTTTTTTTAACTGTTTCTCAATCCCTTTTCTCTTAGCCATCCTCTGCCTCTGCTTTATTTCAGATGCCTTATCTCTCACCTAGACAGTAGCAAGAGTCTTTTGACTTGTTCTATCTCTTTCCTTTATTTGCCAAGTTGCCACAGAATTTTCCAAATCACAGATTGAATCCTGACATCACTCCTTAAATATGCTCAATCTGGCACATGAAACCCTGAATAAACAGGATTCTGAAAGACACTGGAAATAAATCTGGAAGATAATTAGTTGTTTTTCTACCCCATTTCCTGCCTCTGTTCCCAGCCTAACCTACATTTTAGTCCACTGCTTCTTAACTGAAGACCCTTAAGTGACAAGGAGCATGAAATCACAGAGGCTGGGAGTAGTAGGTTGATGGAAAGGTTTATAACATAAAATTGACTTCTGTAATGGAGATATATTTGTTTCATATAAACAATGTACAAAGTTTTTGCATTTGGCTCTGTAATGGATTCGTGTTTGTTTCATTTAAAAAAAATACTTAAAGCCACTATTAACTAAAATTGACAGAAAATTGAATAAACACAAAGAAACCTTAGGCAACTGTGACATGCTCATCCTGTGGTTTTGCATAGCCCCTGACATACTGCTGTGCAGATCCAGGGTGTGGGTCTCAGGCTGAGAGCCAGAGCTCTGGTTACACAGCTCCTGACTAGTCCCCTGGTTACACAGCTCCTGACTAGTCCCCTATGCTGTGCTGGGTTACAAGTGTATGTCTGCTCATCCCACTGCCTCCACTTCTGCCTGTACCTCCATCTGTAATGCCTTTCTTCATCTTCATTACTTGGTAAGAGACTGTTTATTTTCAAGACCCAACTCAAATGTCACCTTCTCTGTACAGTCATAGAGGCACTCAGTAGAATTAGACAATTTTTCCTCTGTTTTTCCATTATAGCAAGTATTACATTGTGTTGCAATAGCTTGTTTACATAGATGTCTCCCCTTCTAGACTTTAAGGCAGGGATGGTATCTCATTACTGTATATCTCCTTTGTAACCTTTATATCACACTGTGATATAGTGTCAAACATAGGTTTGTTGTTGTCGCTTAGGGGATCTTACTATGTTGCTCAGCCTGGTCTTGAACTCCTAGGCTCAAGTATCTACCTTCTTTGGCATCCCAAAGCGCTGGGATTACAGGCGTGAGCCACCATGGCTGGCTAGACATAGGTATTTAAAATATATATATATGTTTAATTATTTAATTGATTTACTATTCTTGGAAGCAAATCTAAAAGAAACTCTCTAACAGAAGCTTCTTCATATTTTTTCAAAGAATTTGCTTTCCTTAAAAAAAAATTATAATTCTTCACAGACAGATTTAAGGAAGAATTATAGCCTTGTGATGTGGCTGAGACACAAGCCCTTCTGTAATCTTTTCTTTAGAGACATGCCAAGGGGATATCCATTTGATGGAATGAGTCATAAGTCATAATACCAAGAAAGTTAAAAGTGAAATTGGAAATGTTTAGAAATTTCTTCATGTTATAAATTCATGATTGACCATCTGCTCTTTCATGGGAGTGGTCAGAAATGAAATATCTTCATGGTAGCTAATGAATATGTGCATGCTTTTCCAGGTGAGGTTGAATTGAATTTCCCTGAAACTTGAATATATGTAAAAACTAGTTTTAGTTTTATTGATTGAGTGAAAATCTAAAGAGTCAAGAAGTCATAATTAAAAATATTTCTCTGATGTCTTTAAGGACATCTTGATAAGTTTCAGATTGGGTTTACAAAAGGATAATCTCATAAATTGACATGAGGTAGATTTTTACTACTTATTATTTTGGTGAATGACTCACTCACCCTTTTTATGGATTTTTTTTAAGAGTTAGCTTAGAAACTAAGGGTGGAGGATCCTATTTTATGCCTGGAAGGGAGAAGTATTGTTGTATGAGCCCTAAACTACTGGGATTACTATATATTTTTCAAGCGCTTGGGGAAACTACCACAGCCTATTGCATGAGGAAGTGAGAAGCATCTGAAGAGTACTCTGCTTCAAAAAGGAGAAAAGAGATAGAAAAACCTGATCCTGGGACAAATATTTAGCTGTTTGAAGAAAGGGACAATTATGGCAATTCTAGAAAAAAATGGACTAGAACATCAATGAGAAATTAGAATCTATACAACATTAAGTTAGAAGAAAGGCATTATTACTACTGCACAGAATGGCTTGAGTCTACTCGGGACTAAGGAGGACACAGGCCCCAAGTGGCTCCAGAATTGCTGGCCCTTCCCACAAGAGAAGGCAGGACCCTAGCACTCATCTGCCGTCTGCAGGCAGCAGATGTCTCCAGAAGGGCCAAAGCAAGAGCCATGGAGGTAAAAATGGGGCCATGTGGCAGCAGAGTGGACTTACTTGTGAGTATGGCTGAGACTTCACTCCCTACACCCAGAATAGTTGGTGGTGGGAGAGTCATTGTATGGTAGTGATAGTCCTACAATATCATCAAGCATCAAGAGCCAGTAAATATCAGTTCTACATGTATAATTTTTACTGTCTTTAGAGCACTTAGAATATTTTTTAAAGTAAAGTCACTCAAATAATATTGTATTTAAAGTAAGGAAATTATGTTGAAACCTAAATTTGTTACTTTCTGGATAAGCGGCATTAGACAAGTTATTAAACTCTCTAAATCTCATCTGAAAAATTTAGAATGATAAAGCTTTCATTAGAGTCGGGCCAGATAAAGGGCAAGAGCAACCACATTGAGCAACTAAGGATGAGGGCAACCAATGCTCCCCTAAGGAGCATTCTTCAAAAGATACCAAACTTCCGTGTTGTGAATTGCAAATAGATTGTCAGTTTGGGTTTCCACAGGGAAATTTTTACATATCACGAGAGACATAAATGTCTTTTTCTCTCAACCAAATAGCTTCAGATTGTAAATCATATCTATGTTGAAAAATTTTGCCATGTAAAGGTACCAATCATGAGGGTCAACCAAAAGGCAATACTCCCATTACTGAGTTCAGCCTGCTTTGATACCTACACTTTGATTTAATTTTTAAATTTTTTGAGATGGAGTCTTGCTTTGTCACCCAGGCTGGAGTGCAGTGGCGTAATCTTGGCTCACTGCAACCTCAGCCTCCCAGGTTCAAACGATTCTTGTGCCTCAGCCTCCTGAGTAGTTGGGATTACAGGTGTGTGCCACCACGTCCAGCTAATTTTTTTGTATTTTTAGTAGAGATGGGGTTTCACCATTTTGGCCAGCCTGGTCTCGAACTCCTGACCTCAAGTGATTTCCCTACCTTGGCCTCCCAAAGTGATGGGATTATGGGGATGAGCCACTGCACCCAGCCTGATGACTACATTTTGAACAGTTCAATACTCTCCCCAAAAGTTGTCTAGTTTGGAAAAGTGTGTGTTATTATTTCAAATGTAAGGAAATAATATATATGTTTGTTAACAGAAATCAGTTTTTCCCTATTTCCACTAGATAAATGGTGAACACAGTTTTAAGGGGTATTAGTATGAATAGATGCCAAATTACCAGCCTGTCCAGATTGCCCACAGATATTAATCTGTCCCTTCCCCATAGCATTGCCGTGAAAAACCAGAGAGTGCCTCACATGTGGCATCTTCTCAGCAAATAGTTGTGGAACCAGAATTAATCAAAATTCTGTTCAAAATAAACGTATAGACATTACCTCAGTCCTTTGGTGACTATTAAAAGCAGATTTGAATATCCAACTGTCTACAAGACATTTCCACTTCGATGTCTAACACATAGTTATTAGACATATAATACCTAAAGCCTGGCCTTTGCTTCAATGCCAGCCAGGAAATATTTGCTACTAGGCCACTAGTTTATGAAATAACTGTTACCCATCTGTAATAAAAGTAGTTCTGAAATTGAGTGTTTAAAAACTTTTTAGCAAATGGACACGGTAACTTTATGTTATGTTTGAACAGAATTGAGGTTTGTATTTCAAATGTCCTTATTTCATTCTTTTAGCAATTTATTTGTGTTGTAATTTTACAGAATTATTAGTGTGTGAAAGAAATGAAAACAAAACCAAGTCAACTAACCCTTTAACAGTCTGAGAAGCACGTAATAGGCATCTCAAATACACATTAAAAACTGAACTGCTAATTCTACCCAGATACCTGCTCCTCCTGCCGTCTTTTTCATCTTAGTTGATGGCAATTTCATCTTCAGGGTCACTCTGCAAAAACTTAAGAGTCATCCTTCACATGTCTTCTTCCATCCTTCACACTTTTGGAATATATTTTCAACACTGCAGTCAGAGTGATGCACTTTTAAAACAAGTCATATCATGTCACTCCCCTGCTCAAAACCTTCCAACAGCTCCAATTTCACTCCATTTAAAATCCAAGTCCTCACAATGGCCAAGGTCCAGCATAACCGCGTTCCTGTTGCTAGCTTCACTTCCTACCATTATTCCCTGCAGCTTACACCACTATAGACATACTGGTGTCCTTGAGGTTACTCAAACACACTGGGCATGCATCTCCTTTTTTGTGTTGCCTGTTCCCTCTGCCTGGAGAACTTAACAAGATATCCTTCAAGTTTTTGCTAAAATGTTAACTTCTCATCAGGTGTGGTGGCTCATGCCTGTAATCCCAGCACTTTGGGAGGTTGAGGTGGGCAAATCACGAGGTCAAGAGATCAAGACCATCCTGGCCAACATGGTGAAACCCCGTCTCTAATAAAAATACAAAAAAAATTAGCTGGGTGTGGTGGCACACTCCCGTAGTCCCAGTTACTCGGGAGGCTGAGGCAGAAGAATCACTTGAATCTGGGAGGTGGATGTTGCAGTGAGCTGAGATCACACCACTGCACCCCAGCCTGGTGACAGAGCGACACTCCGTCTCAAAACAACAACAACAAACAACAACAACAAAATTTAACTTCTCAGTGAGGCCTACTCTCTTTTTAAAATGCCAACTTCTCAGCATTCCTCATTTTCCTTTCTCTACTTTATTTCTACTCATAATATTTATCACCTTCTAACACACTATGTCCTTGACTGTTTTTGTCCACTAAAATGAGAAGTCTACAAGGGCAGGGATTTTTGCCATGCTTACTGCTCCTGTCCCAGTGTCTAAGTCTATGTTGGCATATAGAAGGTATGCAACAAACATTCATTAAAGGATTTGGAACAAACACCTTGTAGAGTAATTTGGCAGTATATATTTGAAGCAGAATTGGCCACAAGAAACAGACTTCTTGGACACTGAACTAGAAAGGAAAGGTGTTTTATTATTATTACAGCCAGGAGCCAGGCGACATGTTTTGTCTTAACTGCCAAGCTCACCTAACAAAGAGAAGCTCTGCTTTTATATGGCTTACACTCTAGATACTATATGTGAAAGGATCTTAGGTTTACAGCCTTAGAAATTACACGTGAAAGGGTCTTGGTCGATGGAGGAGTGGGGTGGGGGTTTGATCTTGTTTAAGTAAAAACAGTGTCTTCTGGAGAGATTCCCCCATGCCAAATCTGCTATTTATAGGAAGGTGATTTAGGAGGCGCCGGTCCGCCAGGCTTTTCTTCTATTGAAATGCAGTGTGGAAGTCAAGGGGGAGGTGATCCTAGATGCCCTGGGTCTCCTTCCTCATATTAACTAAAAATGAATACCTCCCATAATCTAGCAATTCTACTTCTGGATATTTAACCTAGGGACAATTTTACACATGTGCATGAGGAAATGGTTCATGGATGTTCACTGCAGAATTTTTTTTTATAATGGCAAAAGATGGCAGCAACCTAAATGTCCATCAGCAGTGAAATGCATAGAATGATATGGTATAGTCAATAAATTAGCATAAAGCTGCTAAGATAAAAAAAACTTTAATATAGCTTAAGACAAAATGATCAGGTAAGTATTAAAGATGAGGTACAGAGCAATGCTATCTTTGTAAACAAAAACATGCATGAATGATTTTTATATATAATGAGAATGTGTATTCAAGAAAAGTATTACGAATGGACTGAAATGATTCACATCAATTCATGATAGAATGTTGCACTTGGGGAGGTTTGGTGTATAAGTCTATTCTCACACTGCTATAAAGACACTACCTGAGACTGGGTAATTTATAAACAAAGGAAGTTTAATTGACTCACAGTTTCACATGGCTGGGGAGGCCTCAGGAAACTTATAATCATGGCAGAAGAAGCAGGTACCTTCTTCACAACGCCACAGGAGAGAGTGTGTGTGAAAGAAGAACTGTCAAATACTTATAAAACCATCAGATCTCCTGACAACTCACTCACTATCATGAGAACAGCATGGGGGAAAACACCCACATGGTCCAGTCACCTCCCACAGGGTCTCTCCGTTGACACGTGGGGATTATGGGAATTACAATTCAAGATGACATTTGAGTGGAGACACAGCCAAACCATATCAGTTGGTTTGCTTTATAATGCTTTATTTATCATAAATTAGGAAGACCAAAAACAAAAGAAAATGTAAAATTTGTTCAATTGTGGGGGTTGGGGGTTGTAGGCATTGAATGGCATTAATGTATTGTCATTTTTGTACTTTTCGGTATTTGAAATTTTCTCAAAATTAAAAAAAATCATCTTCTAGACTGTAAGATCCTTAAGAACAGCAACTATGTTTTATTAATATTTCCATTGACAGTATCTAATACCATTGCTGGAAAATAGGAGTCCTTAATAAATACTTGCTGAATATGTATGTGTTAAAAAAATAAAAATTTTATTGAGAAAAAAAGAAGAAATTAAGGGGAGAAAGATGAAAGTTACAGATGTAAGAAGACAGAAAGGTAAAAACTATTTTGGATTTAAAAATGTGTGATTTAACACCCATGCTACCTGACACTTTCAGTTGAGCTATGTTACTCCAAAACAGATAGAAATATTGAATATGAAAATAAGGATGTGGAAAAAAGCTCCCTTTCATCCAGCAGATACCAAGAATGTCATAGAGATCAACTGGCTAAAAATTCAGGAAAAAAAATTGGAATTCTTGAAATCATAAGTTATTTTGTAGTTTTCACAACACTTTACATGTTTTAAAAACATAATGAATAACCGTAATAATAAACTGAATGCTAAAAGTTTCAGCGGTTTCTTTTGGTTTAAAAAAGATAATAAAAGCATGATTTATTAGTATCAACCAATATTCTGAAGAAGACTATATATTTGATTATATATGATAATGATCACTACCTGTCTTAGATAGTTCATAGTAAAATTATTAAAAGAAGCATTAATGCAAAATAAATTCTAAAAAAAAAATTCTAAGTTTTAAAAAGTAATTCTTCAAATGACAATTTAAAACACATAAAACAATTTCCTTATCTGATAGATTTCATTGCTGCTTTGTGACAGGTATTCCATATGAGAGAAAATTCCTCTCATTCTGCACTCGATATTGGTTTACAGTACTTGTTAAACGTGCTTCCAAAGTATTATCACATTGCACATTGGGGTATCTGTTGCTTTATATAAGCTCATTTACTTTTTTAACAATGAAAGTATTTTGTTTCACAAAGAACTATACCTTTAGTAAATATTCAAACTCTGGAAAATGCAGAAAACAAGACTGAGTATTCAAATACAGTCATGCATAGCTTAATGATGGGGATACATCCTAACAAATGCATTGTTAGGTAATTTTGTCATTGTATGAACATCATAGAGTGTACTTACACAAACCTAGATGGGATAGCTTTCTTTACACCTAGGCTATATAGCATAGCTTATTATTCCCAGGCTACAAACCTGTACAGCATGCTACTGTACTGAATACTATAGGCATCTGGAACACAGTGTTAAGTATTTGTGTATGTAAACATGTCTAAACACAAAAAAAGGTACAGTCAAAATAAGATATAAAAGATTAAAAATGGTACAGCTGTATCGTGGATTTACCATGAATGAAGATTGCAGGACTGGAAGTTGCTCTGGGCGAGTCAGTAGGTAAGCAGTGAGTGAATGTAAAGGCCTAGGTCATCACACTACCGTAAACTATAAACACATACACTTACACTACGTTAAATTTATTTTAAACATTTTTCTTTCTTTAATAATAAATTAATCTTAGCTTACTGTAAGTTTTTTACTTTATAAACTTTTATTTATTTATTTATTTTTGAGACAGGGTCTTGGTCTGTTGCCCAGGCTAGAGTTCAGTGGCACAATTATGGCTCACTGCAGCCTCTACCTCCTGGGTGCAGTGATTCTCTCACCCCAGCCTCCAGAGTTGCTAGGCCTACAGGCACATGCCATCATCCCTGACTAATTTTTTTAAATGTTGTAGACATGGGGTCTCCCAGTGTTGCTCAGGCTGGTCTTGAACTCCTGGACTCACGCAGTCTGTCCGCCTTGGCCTCTCAAGTGCTGGGATTAGCAGGCGTGAGCCACCTTTCCTGGCTTAAAATTTTAAATTATTTATTCATTTCTTTTTCTTTTTTTTTTT
>NW_016107576.1:1398473-1414305 GCF_001604975.1 Cebus imitator | reverse complement strand
ACATTGTACAGCTATACAAAAATATTTTATTTATATCCTTATTCTACAAGCTTTTTGCTATTTTTTAAATTTTTTTAAACTTTTTTTTTGTTGTTGTTAAAAACTAAGACACAAGCACACATATTAGCCTAGGCTTACCCAGGGTCAAGATTAACAATATCACTGTCTTACACCTCTACATCTTACCCCAATAGAAGATGTCCGGGGCAATAACAGGCATGGAACTGTCATTTCCTATGATAACATTGTCTTCTTCTGGAATACTTCTTTTAAGGCTATTTGACAGCTAGCTTTTTTTTCCTTCAAGTAGAAGTATACTCTAAAATAATGATAATAGTAAATACATAAGTCAGCCACATGGTTGGTTATTATCATTTTCAAGTATTATGTATTGCACATAACTGTATGTGCTACACTCTTATAGACTGGCAGTACACCAGCATCTCCAAAAGATAGATAAGTAGATAACACATTGCTCTACAACGTCATCATGGTGACATTATTACATCATTAGGTGATAGGAGTTTTTCAACTCTGTTATAATCTTATGAGAGGTGTTGTATAGGTAGCTGGTTGTCTACCAAAATATGTTATAATAGTAGTATACCATTTGGATATTCTAGCAACATCAAAAGCACTCCATAGAATCATATGTTGAGGCTGGGTATGGTGGCTCATGCCTATAATCCCAGCACTTTGGGAGGCCGAGTGTCTCTACTAAAAATACAAAAATTAGTTGGGCTTGGTGGCATGCACCTGTAATCCTAGCTACTCGGGAGGCTGAGGCAGGAGAATTGCTTGAACCCAGGAGGTGGAGGTTGCAGTAAGCTGAGATTGTACCACTGCACTCCAGCCTGCCCAACAGAGCTAGACGCTTTCTTAAAAAAAAAAAAAGAAAAAGACTCATATGTTGAAATCACCAATGTAGGGACTTTTTTTGCTTCCAACACTTATTTCTTGCAATACTGTTAAAGATTAGCACAATATATTCATATAAATGTATTAATGTTTATTTGCAAGAATGACTTACTGACAAGTCCAGAAACACACACTTATAACATTGTAAAAGATAAAAGCAAGATTGACTGATTAGATCTCAACTGCTTCTCTTTTATGCACTCCTCTCCTGCTTTCCAGAAATGTTTATGTAAACCTTTGATGTCAGCGTTTCCTGGGTTTCTTTTGACTTGGTGTCAGTGTATTCCTTTAAGCCAGTACATCATTATGTTGATTGTTAAAATTTAATATTCTGCTTTACATTGTTTTAACATCTTGTCAGAAGTCAACTGACCATATATGTGTGAATCTATTTCTGGATTCTATTTTGTTCCACTGTCTATATGCAGTCTATATGTCCGTCTTCATTAGTACCAAGTTGTCTGGCTTATATAGCTTTATAGCTATACGTAGGATAAATCCTCCAGTTTTATCTTTCTTTAAAAAAAAATGGCTTTGGTTATTCTGGATTCTTTACATTTGCTTCCACAGGAATTTTAGAATCAGGTTGAAATTTCTTCAGACATTTTGTTGAAATTTTCATTGAGATTGGGTTGAATCTATAAATGAACTTGGTGAAAACTGACATCTTAACAATATCAAGTCTTGTAATTTATGAACATAGTTGATGTTTTCATTAATTTAGGTCTTTCAATAAAAAGGGGGAATCAGCATGTATAAGCACATCACATATGCCTGTTATAGTAATGAGAGCTCTACATGCAACATATTAATTAAAAATCACCATTCCTTTTATTAGCTAGTTTGTACATAAAAGTAAACGGGGTTAAGAGAGGGTAAGTGACTCCCTAGAGTTAAGTAATTCGGGCGGACCCTCTCAAGGCGGACTGTCCCCCTGTAAGTAACTGCCTAGTTATCCAATAAGTGGCACAGAAGGGAATTTGGGCCCTTATCTGTGTGACTTCCAAAACCTGGCTTTTTTTATTGACCGGTTTTCATAACTCAGCTAAAACAAGAGTTAAGCAAGCGCTATCATTTATGACTGTGAACTTCTCCAAAGTTCAGATTGTTCCTGAACAATCAAGCATTTCAAACTCTTACCATCAAGTAAAGAGATAGCATTACATTGTGTGTAGGATTATGGGGATTAAAGATTACCTTATATTTTCCAAATTGCACTTGAGAATTGACTGTGCCGATTATATCCTTTTTGGGTATCTACCTTGCTCACAGTATGTGGGATCCAGGTTAATGAACAGCATAAAATTATTGTATCCTGTTGCAAAAAAATATATTTCCATTTATAAGTAATCCATGCAAACTGGTTTAGGATTTGAAAACAGGTTTTAAAAGGTTTGACAAGTATTGACCCCATTTCAGGAATACTCTATTAGAGAAATTCAGTGACCTTTACCAACTTACCCGTGGCCAAAAAAAAAAAAAAAAGTAAAAATTAAAAATCAGAACAAATCCAAAGTAATTAAAATTAACCAAAGTTCCTGATCCATTCCTGATAAGGGGTATTACGGTTTAATATTTAAAGAGAATTTATGAAGAAAAAGATTATGGTTCAAAGTCTACTTCAGGTATTTCTATTTACATTTCTTGGAAAAGCTTCCCAAGGCTCTTTCTCCCCAATCTACAGAAGAATCTAATGGACTATCCACTTATTTCACAGCACTTGTTTGAAACTAGAAGACCCAGGGAGGGAACAAGGTTCAGGCTTGAAACGCTAAGACATTAAAGATTTCACCTTGTTTGCAAAAATCAGAATGGGAGGCTGCAGCCGGGCTTCACACTCACCGGCGCTAGGCTCCAGGCGGACCCGCGGAACCGGGCAACCACTTGAGGGGCCTTGGCCAGGAGGGGTGGCCCCGGCGCGCCAGCGGCAGGTCCTGAGCAAAGCCGGCAAGCCACAGCAGGGCGGTGCGGGTTGCTCACGGAGAAAATGAGGAGCCTGATGGGGCGAGGACGGCAGAGAACGGGCTCAACGCCAGCTTCCTTCCGACGGGCTCCTGGGCCCCACCTGTGCTCCTGAAAGGCGGCCCCCGATAGGGCGCGGCGGGAACCAGAGTCAGGAGGAGGGTCACGAGTTAAAGCGGCGGGGGTGGAGGATGAGCGGGCAGCGGTCCGGGCGCTAGTCCTGGCGTCTGACCCAGGGCGGAGCGGTGCTCGAGGTTGCTGGAGCCGCGCGCTAACTCGCCCTGCGCCCTCGCCGCGGACTCCGGAGCTGCGGCCACTCCCCGCTGTCCCCCAGGTGAGCCCGGCGGATGCCGCCCCGGGGCGTCGGATGTCGCGGGAACAAAGCCGGCAACGCGCAGGGAGGGCCCGGGAGGCCGGGAGGCAGCGAGCCATCAGGCACGCGGCGGGAGGCTCGGGCCGGGCGGTCGGCGCCATGGAGGGCGAGCGGGCGGGAGCTGGGAGCGAGATGCAGCTGTTCTGCGCGGCCCCGGCGCCGGGCGCATTAGGTCAGTGGAGGCGCACCCCTGCAGGGCCAGCGCGGGGCTGGGCGGGTGGGGGGCTCTGCTCCATGGTCACCCTCCGGGCCGCTGCCCACCTGGGAGCCTGCGGTCCTGGCTCTGAGGGCTGGAAGCCACCCCGGCCCGGAGCTCCTGCGCTGGAAGGCTTGGATGCCGGCCGGGTCTCGAGATGGTCCTAACGTGGCTCGGGCGGCCCCTGTCAAGGCGGACTGTCCCCCGATAGAGGTGGGGGCGGCTGGAAGTAGGGGCTCGGTTCCCTGCGCTGGCTGAAAGCAGCCGCCAGCTGGGCTGCGGCCGTCTGAGCTCAAGGGCAGTGCCTGGGGATGGCAGCGACCGCTTTGGGACATCGCTGCAACCCTCCGGCTCTTTCTGGCGCGGACTACCCGACAAAAGTCTCAACGCTTAAAAAAAAAAGAGAAAGAAGGAAAGAAAGGGAAGAAAAGAAAGGAAAGAAAGACTGGAGAGACCAGTTTTGTGTCTGGTGAAGTGCGAAACCGCTTCTGAAAAATCGAGGTTGCATAACTTTCTCGCCAACTGGGAGGTCTATACTCTATTAGTATACACACTCCCGGGCTTTTTCTACTTTTCTACAGCTCACTTCAATCAAGCCTCTGCCCGCCAGGAATAGGTAACCTGTGTGTGTCCGCTGGCTCCTTCTAAGAGCATGCCTGCTACCTCGGTAGCCTCTAAGGATGGCCCCATCGTTGGGTCGCCTCTCCTGACGGGGCCGTTCGCCCACCCCTGCCTCCCGCGCCGGCGCTCCGGGTGAATGTGGAGGGTGGCTATGAATACCTCCTTCGGCTGTTGGGAGTTCCGACCGTTTGCTGTTTTTAAAGTACACCCTCGGAAGGGCTTTTCAGACTGGGTAAAGCTAACGTTTACAAAGTCAGCTGCCGGTCCTGGTGAATGAAACGTCTTGCTTCCAGGACAACTCGTTGTGATGTGCTGAATAGATTAATGCTGGTTGGCTTATTTTCTCTTTGTCCTGTGGGTTACTGTTACATGGTGTGTGGCTAGTGTGTTTAAAGTTTAATTTTCCCTGTATCAAAGTGGAAAGGGCTTAATGTCAATATATAACTCACCAACATGCTTGATTTTTTTTTTTTAATGCTGTCACAGCTGAACATACTAACAGCTTCGTCATTATGTTGGTGTTCATATGCAAGCTTCGGTCAACATGAAATTATCTGCGTTTTAAGTCCCATAGATAAAGTCTCCTTAAATGCTGTTTAAAGTATCTGCCTTTTTGAAGGAAAAAAAAACTGTTGAATGAAAATCCTAATGTATTACTTTTTCTTTCCTTTATGACTTTAAGAATTACTGCATTTATGCTTTGACAGGCATTTTAACACACACATATATGAGCCATACTTTAATGAGTTATAATTATTTCATTTTGAAGGTACTGTGTATGCTATACAGTAAATATGTTTTGTGTTTCATTCAGCAGTATCCTTATTAATCTTTTCATTAATCAAGAGTTTAAAAACCTTCCCCATGGCTGTTTTTATAGCCAATATCTATTGTTCGGAGACATTGGGCTTGCTAAGAATGTTTGAATTGGAATCAAAAGTGGGATTCTAGACTTGGAAAGCAGCATGATATCTAAACAGTGACTTGTCAGATATTGTATGAATGCAGGTTACAATTTTCCTCCTTCATTGCCAGGTACAAGTTATTATTAAAATGTCAAATAAAGCCTGCCTTTCTATTCTGTATGGAAGGACCCTACTCACCAATGGTGGTTTACAAGTATTTTATTTTAAACAGATTTCCATAGTATAGTATCAATCTTAGTCTTAGGGAAAACCCAAGCTCCATCCCAGTCCCTGGAGTGACTTTCTGTCACTTTGAAAAAGCTGGTTCTGAAGACAATGAAACCAGCCCAACTCTTTTCAAACGCACCCCTTCCCCAAAGTAGATATGAAGTACTTTGAAAATATGCTATAAATATAAGGGCTTCAATAAAAAATCATTACAAGTGATGCCACAGATTGGGAATTAGGCTTAAATTGAGCGCCTGCCTTCCCCTTTGTAAAACAATTATGTTTCCTGAGGTTTGTGCTGCCCCTTAAGGACCTTATTAGCTTTCTAGGAATCTGCTCTGTCTGCTGTGGGTGTTAGGTAGGTGAGTCTGCTTAGTGCTAGACTCTATGCAAAGGCTGTGTTTGCTGTTTCATTTAATGCTCACTACAGTCATAGGTATTTAATTCTGGCTACAATCATAGAAGGGTAGGTGTTGTTATCCCCATTTTGCTGGAGAGGAAACTGAGGCTCAGAAGGGCTAGGTGATTTCTCTGAGATGGCAGAAATGTGAAGTCATAGAACCAGAATTAGAAACCAAACTGTGCCTTGGTTCTTTACACTATACCCTGCTGTCTTTAACTCCGTGGTTTGAAACATTTTTTGATAATCTGTGAAAGTTTTAGTTACTTTCCAGGAAAAAGTATTCACAGCCACATATATGAAAGTTTGCATATAACTTCAGGGTCCACCTACCCTCTGAAGTCCTTCTTCAAGCCCTCAGATCTCTGATCCTGCTCTAACTATACTGAGTGAGGCAGAAAATATATACATCCTATATATATGTACATATAATCTTTTACTAATGGGAGCAGCCCCTGAATTTGGTAATTATTAACTAGGTGAAAATTCACTTCATAATTAAAACAAATAGTAAAGTAATGTCTAACATCAGAGCTGATTCTGTAAACATCTAAAATGCAGTTTAAAGCAATGGTGCTTATTTGAAACCAGAACTTTTGTTTGAGCTTCCTCCTGCAACAGCAAAGAATATGGACTTGTGTCTTTACTCCCTAAATGGAAATGTTGGTGGTTGTTGTTTTTCCTTCCTAGAGATGGCAAATCCTGAGGTAGTTATAAGTAGCTGCAGCTCTCATGAAGAAGAAAATCGCTGCAATTTTAACCAGCATACATCTCCATCTGAGGAGCTTCTATTAGAAGATCAGATGAGGCGAAAACTCAAATTTTTTTTTATGAATCCCTGTGAGAAGTTCTGGGCTCGAGGTAGAAAACCATGGAAACTTGCCATACAAATTCTAAAAATTGCAATGGTGACTATCCAGGTAAGCATCTCAGATCATGAGTCTGGTGAAAGCCTCTTTTAATAACAAAGAGAACTATGGACAGTGGGTTGTTGTTGCTGTTGTTTTTTATAACTTTTAACTATATGCATAATGTAGAGCAATAACAGATAAGAAAACATACAATCTTAGACCCTTCTGTCTTCAACATTTGTGAAAAAGTTTGGCTTCTTTTTTTCTCACTTTTTTTTCTTCTCATCTTTTGCCAAGTTATCATTTTAGCTACATAATCTAATTAGTTTTCAGGAAAAGAAAATTAATATTTGGCTTCCAATGAAGAGGTTCAGCTGGTTTCTAAATAAGCCATGGAAACTAGTGTTGTCCAACATTAGGACTTTCTTTTCCTTCCTAGTTAGTTGCCTGAGAATTTCTCTCTTCAGAAACTTTGAGGCTTCCTGCTACAGGCAAATTCTTAGATTTTCACAGCCCTGTGATCATGAGAACCATGCAGTGGAAGAATGTGGAGTTAACTAACAGAAGAGGAGTGTCAGGAGCTAGTGAAACACAGGACCTCTTTTTAGTTCACAGCGAGCTTTTGAATCTCATTTCTTTGGCTGCTTTTGACATTTTTTAGGGGGAGGAGAGGGATCCATATTTTGTGATTGTTTATATATACTGGCTGTGATTTATTCTTATGAAAATATGTTTTCCTGTTGGTGAGAGTAATTATCTCTTGCTAAAAGCAAAAGGGCGAAATAAAGGCAGATTTTAGTGAGAAAAGTAGATGTGATAGGTTTATTTTTATTATTACTTACTCTCCTTAAGTTGGTGAAAAATGCCTAAGTACATAAACAATTGGTATTGAAGGAGAGATTAAAAAACCAGGATATTACCAATTTTAACTGCTTATTGAGAACAAATGCTAATGATTATTAGAGAACAAAGGCAATTTCTACAATCATATGAAGTTGGTGGAATTCTTGCTTCTAAAGGTAGATGTTGTTTCCAGGGAAACAAAAATTTGGTGACTACCCTGTTCCAGTACATTATTTCATGTAATTCTAACATTCCTACAGGCTTATTTTACAGAAGAGGAAACTGATGTTTCCAGAGCTCTTTTAAAGTCACATGGCTTGGCCAGATAGTGTGGCTGATGCTTGTAATCCCAGCACTTTGGGATGCTGAGGCAGGTGGATCGCTTGAGCTCAGGAGTTCCAGACCAGGCTAGGCAACATGGTGAAAACCTGTCTCTGCAAAAAATACAGAAATTAGCGAAGTGTGGTGATCACACCGTTGAGTTCCAGCATGGGTGAAGGAGTGAGAACCTGTCTCAAAAAAGAAAAGTTGCATGGCTAGTCAGTGGCAACATCAAGACTTTGAAAGCAGGCATTCTGTCTGTCATATCACCCTGAAAATGAATATTCAATTCTCAACCAAATATTTGGCAAGCTGAAATTGAAATTCTTAACTTCTGAGTGATAATACAATGTGTCACAATAGTGAAAAGTTTATGTGTATTGTTTCTTATAAGGAGGAAAAGCCTGTATCAGTTGAACATGAAGATTAATAATAGGTGCCACTTGAGTGTTTGCCATGTACTAGACTAAACATTTTATAGATGTCATCATGTTCAAGTCTTTTTTTTTAAGATGGAGACTCGCTCTGTCACCCAAGCTGGACAGTGGCACCATCCTCGGTTCACCGCAACCTCCACCTCCCGGGTTCAGGCGATTCTCCTGCCTCAGCCTCCTAAGTAGCTAGGATTAGAGACACACACCACCAAGCCCAGCTAATTTTTTTTTTTTTCTTTTGAGACGGAGTTTCACTCTTGTTACCCAGGCTGGAGTGCAGTGGCGTGGTCTCGGCTCACCGCAACCTCCGCCTCCTGGGTTCAGGCAATTCTCCTGCCTCAGCCTCCTGAGTAGCTGGGATTACAGGCATGTGCCACCATGCCCAGCTAATTTTTTGTATTTTTAGTAGAGACGGGGTTTCGCCATGTTGACCAGGATGGTCTCGATCTCTTGACCTCGTGATCCACCCGCCTCGGCCTCCCAAAGTGCTGGGATTACAGGCTTGAGCCACCGCGCCTGGCCTAATTTTTAATTTTTATTAGAGACAGGGTTTCACCATATTGGCCAGGCTGGTCTTGAACTCCTGACCTCAGGTGATCCACCCGCCTTGGCCTCTCAAAGTGCTCGGATTACAGGTGTGAGCCACCATGCCCGGCCCATGTTCAATTCTTAAAACAAGTTGGAGGTAGGTAGTGGTATCCTCATTTCATAGATGAGAACCAATGAGGGGCTTGGTAAGGAAAAGGACCCTGTCATAGTCAGGAAACTAGAAGAGTGGAACTGATATTCAAACTCAGATTTATTTTCTCTAAGATTTATGTTCTTAATTACTTCTTAATTTTCAGGGAGCTCATCCAACCTTCCTATGTTTATACTAGGGTGGTCAAAAGAAAACTGGCAATGGTTTAAGATGTTAAGGCTGCTAGTAATAAGCAAGTAAAAGGTGTTCAGGTAAGTTTTTAAAAGGAACTGAGGGATTCTTAATTATGATGTTTCCTTAATTTCTATCAGAGCAGTCAAATATTAGATAAAGACAACTTTATAATTGAGCAAATGAGGGTGAATTGGTAACAGATTTTCTCAGGGAAAATGTGGTGGTTCTTCTGTTAAGTTGGAGATTTTGTGTTTGCAATAGCAAAAGAAAGATGTTTACAATGATAGACAGCCTACTAAAAATTTCTCTTTTCCCAATACCTGGCTTACTCTCTGAATTATAGCAGTTTTCTCTCAGCCATTGTTATTCCTGTGTGCCAGTAAACCTTTGAGGGCAGGGACCAATTGTCTTCTCATTGTATCCTTAGTCCCTAGCTCATTGCTGACACATGAGAAGTACTCATGTATTTGAATGACTGGTAAGAATATCTTTGGGAATTCTTTGGGGCTGTTTACTCATCAGCTTCAACAGATACAAAATCCCCAGAATATCAAGATATCATCTCATTGAGGACAATTAAAGAGGATCTTCAGAAATGGGAGTTAGGTGCAGAGATGATTAGGTGACGATATATGTGGGGTGCAGACCGTATCTCCTATGTGGAAGGGAGAGGGGAAAAGATTTGTCTGCTCTAATTTTTCTGATCAAACCCTGGATTACTTTGTGTAGCATGACGGGGTGGCTAGAACTTAGATTTAGTCTGTTAGACATGAGTTTCAGTTTTGACTATATTGACACTGGCTAATGATGTGACTTGAAAAAATTATATAACTTCTCTGAGCCTCATCTCTAGAATTGGTATATTAGGAATATACTACAGGATTAGTACGAGGAAAGTTCCTGGAATAGTGTATGGAATACAGGTGCTCAACATTGTTCCCGCCTTCCATATAAATATACTCTGCCTCACTCTGGGATTTAAGAAAGATTGTAGTTTCTCAATTTACAGCATGTGTGGGGTGTGTGTGTGTGTGTGTGTGTGTGAGAGAGAGAGAGAGAGAGAGAGAGAGAGAGGTTTGGGTGGGAGGGAAGAGAAGACGAAAGAGAGACTTAGAGTATGATAAGCTTTTAGGTGTAACCGAAAGGCTGTAGGTTAACATGACAGCAGTTAATGTGTATGAACAAATGAGTTTCATGTAAAACCCTGAGGTCAATCCTGCATGACTCTTAAGGACACATTATGTTAATATACTTTAGACATGAGTTGAGGGGTTTTGGTGATCAGACGTAGGAATATAGTTTGGTCACAGGACTTGGACTTTCTTAGTGTATTATCCACCTGCTGCAAAACCTTCTTGATGTCCCAGAGAATTCATTTTAAACTCTTCCATTTGCTGTTCAAGTCCCTGTACCTTCTGCTCTGCTTTTTCTGCCCACATTTTTCAACCTCTTACCTTTTCTTTTTTTCTTTTAAGCTGGTCTTATTTGGGCTAAGTAACCAGATGGTGGTAGCTTTCAAGGAAGAGAATACTGTGGCATTCAAACACCTTTTCCTAAAAGGATATATAGACCGAATGGATGACACATATGCAGTGTACACACAAAGTGATGTGTATGATCAGATAATCTTCGCAGTGAACCAGGTAAATCAAGTGTGTGCATTATTCACTTGGGAAAAAACAAACTGGAAAAAATGATGGCAATGTGCATAATAGAAACTGACATTTAAGTGGAGAAGGGTGAACATTTCTGCTTGGAAATGACACATGCAAAATTATTTTTAAATTAAAAAAAAATATATTGTCGACAAAATTTTATAAAACTTGAAGTTGAGGAAAGCTTTTGTTTAGTAACAGAAAGGCAGAAACTTTAAAGATTTAATTAAAAGAATCAGAGTTAGGGCTTGGCATGGGAATCTGGAAGATTTAAAATTACTAACTATGACCCTGGGTGTAAGTAGTCATTAAGTCTTCAAAGCTGAAAGTATGCTTTCAGGGCCCCTTAACAAATAATGAGAATATTAACTTTTCAGAGTGTGTACAGCAACCAAGACCTAAAAATTCACTTGAAAGTAAGTAAAGCCTTTATGTCATACATGACAATGATATTATTGTGACATTGACTAACTGCCAAACAGAACACAAGCTTGTTTTACATATAGATGAATACTGTATTTTATTGTGAGTTTCTAATATATATTTTTGCCATTAAAAGTACTTTCTCAGGACCCCAAAATTTTAAATTTGTAGGTATCATTGAAAGTATCTTGGAAGTCAGTATTCCCAAACTGGGTTAGTTTGCAGAGCACATTTCAAAATTATTACAATTCTAAAGAAAATTATTATAGTGTAATCATGGCTATTCATTTTCTTGAGACAATCTATGCACAGTGAGATGGTAAGCTGCTAGGATAAAATACATATGTATGGCGTGAAGTCTTTCTGTTAGCACTGGGATTGGGAAAATGAGCCAGAAATCTAAGGTAATAGAAATAAGTTACATAAACTGTTAAACAGAATTATGTCCTACAATTTGTAGTTGTTAAGAGCATAATGATGGAGATACTCTGTTTTTAGAATTTTAAGTATATTAAGTTTCTCTAAAGCTCGTCTGATTTAAACTGGTAGTTTGGTGTTTTTGTTGGGAAGGGGGAGTGGGATCAAGGCAAGAGGTAAACAGTCCATTAAATTCTTTTTTTTTTTTTTTTTTTTGAGAGACAGGGTCTTACTCTGTCACCCAGGCTGGAGTGCAGTGGCACAATTACAGCTCTCTGCAGACTCAACCTTCTGGGCGCAACTGATCCTCCCACCTTAGCCTCCCAAGCAGCTGGGGTCATAGGCATGTACCACCATGCCCGGCTAATTTAAAAAAAATTTATTTTTGTACAGACAGGGTCTCCCTGTGTTGCCCAGGTTGCTCAAACTCCTGGTCTCAAGTGAGACTTAATAGTTGAGGTGATTGTTACTGAGAGGAACTGACAAATCCTCTCAGAACTGACAAATCTGGGCAGTGACATCTCCATTCTTAGATGCATATCCATGACTGTTAGTTATCCCAAAGGGTTTAGCCCCAAGATGTCATCCTACTGGATAATCTCCAGGGCTCATTCTGATCCAATACTGTGATTATAACAGCACTGCTGTTTGTTTATTATATATGCTTCTATATTTGAATGTGAGAGACCTACTTATTTTCTTTTTAGGCTATCCCTTGGCTTTCCTTTTATTTTTTCAATCATTTTTGGGTCAGATTTACTGGTTCCTTTTCTTTCATGTGCCTCTTAAATTTGAGCAGTCCTCAAAGCTTGATCCTTTTCCTGTAGAAACACCCTCCACTACCCAGCCTCAGCCATCACCATGATGAGGGGACTCCCAAGCGGTTCCCACGCTGCCAGCCATCTACCTCACAAGCACCTCAGCACTCCCCATCCAGAGCAGCTTCTCATTCTCCTCCCACCCATCCCTAGTCTGTTTCTTCTTTCTGGTCAGTTGCTTAGGTTGAAAGGCCTCAGGGTCTTCCAGGAATTGTTCATTCTTGCAGCTCAAACATAGTTTATAAATTCCTCTTTCTGGTTGGCTTCCCTTCTTTGCTACCCCCTTTCCCTACTATCTCTTGCTTTTGGTGCCACAGCATTTAGCTAAGGATATTTAATGTGTTTCTATATTATAACTCAAAGGCGGACTTGGGTCCTATGAATCTGACTGAAAATGCCTTCTCTCAAGGCGGAGCTGGAGAGACCAGGAGGGATGGGTGCCCAGAGTAGTTAAAACTCCACCAAGGCCTCCACCACTTGGCTATTCTGTGCAGTCTCACCATCGTTAGTTCCACCAGTTAGATCCAACCATCATCTCATACCACATTTCTGTCCCAGAACTCTCTGACTCGGGCTCTAGGGCTGCCCTGTAGCTGGACACAGCCCTGCTGCTTCCCTAGGTTACCCAGTTCTTGCCAGATGCTCAGACTTGCACAAAGAGCTGAATGAAGAGCTCAAGGAAGTCTGGCTGTAGTGTATACAGTTAATGTATTTATTATATAACATAACTATATGGCATACATAATTATAATGTTAACAGGTACCTGCAGCTCTGGGCCTCTGATCTTTCACAGTTCAAGATCTTAAAAGGTTTAAGACAAGATTCTGTGGTCTGGAGGTTCAGATCTCTAGGTGATTCCTGTGGGGACTGCCCCACACTTACACCTGGACTCTGGGAGGGTTGTAGTGCCCCATCACAGCTGTGACTGCGCTTCGTGACCCCTGCTTGCCTGTCCCTATTTATCTCTCATTACACATCATGTGTTCTAGGCACACTAGTCTACTGGGTACCTTAAATGGAAAACAAAACTCTCAAAACTGAGTATCTCCAGCATTATTCTACTTTACCCCTGTATGCCAAACATAATGTTGTTTAATAGCTTAGGGAGCTTGCTTCTATTACCATAGATTTCTGGCTCACTTTCCTAATCCTAATGCCAACAGAAAGCTTGGTGCCATAATCATCTTTCTTATCCTAACAGTTAACCAACTCGCTGTGCACAAATTAGTAACAAAGAACTCCATTATAATAATTTTTCACCTCACTATTAATTTGACAAATATTTGAGCACTTACTGTGTGCCTGCAGGGCTGGTGTTAGAGCAGTGGATTGATAAATTCCCATTCCTGTGGAACTTGCATTCTAATGCAGGAGATCGATTTTAAACAAGTTTAACAAAAATCTTTTGCTTTAGGGTAATGATAAGTGGTATGAAGAAAAATAAACCAGCATAAGGCAATAACACTAGTCTCAGAGTGGTCAGAAAAGGCCTTTCTGAATACTTGAAATATGGGGAAGAATAATCCAGGCTGAAGGAGTGGCAACAGCAAAGGTCCTGAAGCTGGAAAGCGATTGGTATGTTTGAGAAAATGCGAGGGAGGCAAGTATGAGGGGCAGTTAGGGCCAGAGGAGCTGGGGGCCAGGTCCCTCAGGACATGAAAAGGAGCTTTGAATTTTATTCTGAGAGTGACACAAAGCCATGGAAGGGCTTTTTGTAGGGGAGAGACTCTGATAATATACATAAGCACAAGCTAACGTATTCACTCAAATATTTATTAAATAGTATCTATTATGTATCAGGCACTTTTTTGTGTGTGAAGGGGTCCTGCAGTGAACAAATAGACAAAGTCAAGGAGGTCATATTCTCATTGGAAGAGCCAGGCAGTAAATAAGTATGTAAGAGCATCATCTGTCAGTTTGTTATAAGTACTGTGGAAAATAAAACCAGCAAAGTGACTAGCTGGAGGTGGTTGGAGAAGGTCTCTCTGACAAGGTGACATGTAAGCAGACAGCAGATTAAAGAGAGGGCAGGCAGCCTGTGTCTATCTCAAGGAAGAACCTTCCAGGTAGGAAGAACAGCAAAAACAAGAGTCTGGAGGAGGTGTATTTTG
This sequence comes from Cebus imitator, assembly GCF_001604975.1. Classification (NCBI taxonomy): domain Eukaryota; kingdom Metazoa; phylum Chordata; class Mammalia; order Primates; family Cebidae; genus Cebus; species Cebus imitator. The sequence continues at coordinate 1,399,954 of NW_016107576.1, read as the reverse complement.
GATATCACTGTTCTAAGGGCTGTACATGCATGAATTCATTCATTCCTTATATCAATCTTACGAGTTCTAGATGGAGACTAGACGAAGGTGAGAGGGATGATTGGAGAGGCAGAGGCTTAATTTGTCCAGGGAAGAAAGGATGATGGTTTGGAATAGGGCCATATCAATGAAGGTGATGAGAGACAGTCTGATTTGTGGTGAGGAGGCTCTGATTGATTGATTGATTGATTGACTGACTGATTTGAGACAAAGTCTCATTCTGTTACCCAGGCTGGAGTACAGTGACACAATCTCAGCTCACTGCAACCTCCAACTCCCGGGTTCAAGTGATTCTTCTGCCTCAGCCTCCTAAGTAGCTGGGACTACAGGCGCATGCCACCACGCCTGGCTAATTTTGTATTTTTGTAGATATGGGGTTTCACCATGTTGGCCAGGATGGTCCCGATCTCCTGACCTCGTGATCCACCTGCTTCGGCTTTCCAAAGTGCTGAGATTACAGGCATGAGCCACTGCGCCTAGCCAAGCTCACATTTTTAAGTGATTCTTGTGCAGAGATAATTTAAAAGTCATGCATGACTTTCAGATGTACTGGAAGTGGAATATAAGAGAAATTGACAAAAGAATCTTTCCTAAGTTTTGGCCTGAACATCTGACTGACTTACAGAGTAATTTATTGAGAAGGGAATTACTGTGGAAGGAGCAGGTGAGCAGATGTTTCTGTTTGCACATTTACTAGAGATTCCTTTTAGACACTAAAGGCATCATGTAGGCAGATTGCCATCCATGTATGGTATTCAGTGGAAAGGTCAGAGCTAGAGATGCGAATTTGGAAGCTCTCAGCATACAGGTGGTATTTGAAACATGGGACTGGTTGAAGTCAGCTATGGAGAGAATGTGGATAGCGGTTGTAGCCTGAATCCAAAAATATTCCAAAATACAGAGGTTAGCAATGGGAGGATTCAGCAAAGGAGACCATGAAGAAACAATCAGAGTCCCAGAAGTCAAGTAAGGAAAGTATCCTTAAGAAGTCAAGTATCCCATTAGGAGGAGCATTCAACTGCATCAGATGCCATGGAGATGTTAAGTTATAGGAGGACTGAGAACTAGGCATCAGGTTTGGTAACATGCTGCTCATTGGCGACCTTGACAAGGTCCAACTCAAAATTCATCCCATATTAGAAATTATTTTCTTCATTTGTCATATCATGCTTCATATATATATATATTTTAGCAGAATTATTTTCTGTGTCGATCACACAAAGTTGTTAATTTCAGGAGTGACAGAATGACCAATTGTACCAAACATATTGCCCTAAAACACTTTGTTTTGGAAACATATCTGCAGACATCCATTAAAAATTTAAGTTGGGCCGGGCGCGGTGGCTCAAGCCTGTAATCCCAGCACTTTGGGAGGCCGAGGCGGGTGGATCACGAGGTCAAGAGATTGAGACCATCCTGGTCAACATGGTGAAACCCCGTCT
>NW_016107576.1:1387870-1398326 GCF_001604975.1 Cebus imitator | reverse complement strand
AAAAAAAAAAAAAAAAAAAAAATTTAAGTTGACAGTTACTCCAAGACATTATAAGATTCTCACTTATAAAAGTAATGTTTTTAATGTAAAGGATTCACTAGTATAGGCAATATTGCCATAAAGTTGATTAAATTGTAATCTTGCAAAGATGAAGTTTAAAACAATACTTTCTTAAAAAAAGGTTTTGCTGGCTAACCTATAATAATTGTATCCTACTTCTTACACTACACTGTTAAAGTACAATTCTGACCTTATAGGTGGTTTTTTAAAGATAAATAAAATGTCTATTTACATTGAATGTCACATTCAGTTCCTAAACATAATTCTTTAAGGGAAGAAAGAAACACAAAGATTACGTGGCTTCAGACTAATTTTGCAGATAAGGAACTGGAAGGTCAGAAAGGTTGTCACAGAAATGAGGCTGGAATCTAGAACTCTAATTCATGAGTGCCCTTTGCCTTCCTAGTGCACAGCAGCAAGTCGCTTACCCTGTTTATCAAGGTGAATGTCTCTATCCTAAGGGGGAGGTGGGAACCTGCCAGTTTCAAAGGTGGGGAGGGAGGGGAGTCATGGCTAGGGGAGGGGAGTCACTTCTGCCCTGGCTAGCATTCCCATCTTCTGTTTCTTGTTTTGGTTGAAGTACTTGCAGCTATACAATGTCTCAGTTGGGAATCATGCTTACGAGAACAAGGGTACCGACCAGTCTGCTATGGCAATCTGTCAACATTTCTACAAGCGAGGAAACATCTACCCTGGAAATGATACCTTTGACATCGATCCACAAATTGAAACTGGTGATGTTCTTCTGTAACCTAGAACCTCAATTTTTAATGCCTCAATTTGTATTTAAAATCAGTAATTTTGTCTCTGAAAACATTGCTTTGGTCTGTGGTATTAGGGCATAGTAAGAATGATGTAGCAGTTATTATGTGTCAGGTAGTGTTCTGAGCCCTTTACCATAACTCAAGAATCCTCAAGAAAACCCAGCAAGTCAAGGATTATTATTATCCCCTTTTATAGAAGACTAAAGTGTGGCTCAGAGAGTTAAGTGATCTGCCTAAGATGGAGCTAGAAGAGCAGTGCTGAAATTTGGCCCAGGCTGTTTGTGCTCTTAGCTACCATATTCCACCATCTCTTGTGAAGGACATGCCTGTGAAGTATTAATAGACAGATATTAAGCTTGTAAAACATTATGCTTGCAAACTCTTGGTGTATATAAAACTCTCTTGCCCCAGTACCGCTTCACTATCATGTACCTTTTGGGGCAGATTGAGGGGGAGGAATAAGAATCAGAACATGGAATAGAATGGCTTATTGTTCTTAGCAAATTCTATTTTGCAATTATACCTAAAATGTTAACTTAAGTCATTGACTAAAAAAATAAGTATTCAAATACTTTTAACAACGGATTTTTTTTTTACTGATAACAGTACCAACTAGTGAAAACTTTCTCAAATGCTGTCTCCCTTTTTTCCTGTGTGTGGGGGTGTGTATTGAAGAAACATTGTTAGCACAGAGTATTTTAAAAATAGATCCTTCAAACTGCTTAGAAAATCTCATTGTAGTTACTTCAAGTGCTTCAAATCCTATGCTTAAGATGCAAAAAGGGGGAGGGACTCAACATTTATCTAGGCTTTAAAAGGAAGAGAACATTCGTGAAATCGAGTTCAGATCTTTGTCTAGCCTCCACTCCAGAAATGTTGTAGCCACTTAGGTCTTAAAAACAAATGAGTCATGGTAACCATGTGGTATCAATGTTTAGCTTTTAAAGTTTTAATTCCAAAAAATATTAGAATCTGAATAACTGGTCTTAAATGTATCAGCTTTTCAAAATGCAGTCTTATTTATTTTAAGTACTAGATCATGTTTTCGTTCCTTTCTGTGGCAGATTGTTTCTTTTTAGAGCCAGATGAACCTTTTCACATTGGGACACCAGCAGAAAATAAACTGAACTTAACACTGGACTTCCACAGGTGAGGAGAGCAGATAGGGGTGTAATACATTTGTATGTATATAGTTCCACAGAACTAAAATCGCCTCTGTTTTCTAGACTCCTAACAGTGGAGCTTCAGTTTAAACTGAAAGCCATTAACCTGCAGACAGTTCGTCATCAAGAGCTCCCTGACTGTTATGACTTTACTCTGACTGTAAGTGTGAGACAGGCTGAATTTGGTTCCAGTCCGGAGAAAAATTGTTTTATCTGGTTATGTTTCATATGCTTGGATTATGATGTTATCAAGAATACAGGATGTTTTCACTTGAATGTGCATGAGGGAAACACTGATACATCTAGCTTTATTTTGCTATAACAACAGGTTTACTTATTAATTATGTCTTTTGCACCTCCGTGTAAGTTCTAGGAAAGCAGGGACCTTGTTTTGTTCACTACTATTTCCAGTATGAAGAACAGTGCCTGGTATAGGGTAGATTTTCAAACACAAGAGGAACAGGTGTTTATAGTTTCAGTGTGGTTGGCTCTCAGCAGTCTGTGGCTGTCAGCTAAAGGTTACTGCCAAGAGTTCTTGTTACTTAGTTTCTTCACCGTGGATGTTTCCATGTTTGGGGTTTGTAGTATACATCTTTAACTTATTACAGTTCACCTTCAAGTTATACCACTGCGTATAGTGTAAGAACCTTACACCAATGTACTTCCATTTCTCCCATCTTGGCCCTTGTGCTATTGTTGCTATATAGTGTCTTTTCTACATGTGTTATAAACCCACAATATATATTTACTTTAAACAGTCAGTTATCTTTTATAGTGATCGAAATAATAATAAAAGCATCTTTGTATTTGCCCATGTAGTTACTATTTCCAGTGTGCCTCATTCTGTGTGTAGCTCCTGGTTTGTATCTGGTATTATTTCCTTCTGCCCGAAGGGCCTCCTTTAACATTTCTTACAGTGTAGTTCTGCACTCCAGCCTGGGTAACAAGAACAACTTTTGTATGTTTAAAAAAGCATTTCATCTTCCTTTTAAAAGTTTTATTAGCATATTTTAAGTAAAAATGTTACTAATTCATATTTATGGGGTATAGGTGAGATTTTGATGTAAGTATTCAGTGTGTAATGATAAAATAAGGCTAATTGGGACAACATTCACCACCTCAAACATTTATCACTTCTTTATGTTGAGAATATTCTAAATCTACTCCTTTTTTATATTGAAATATAAAATAAATTATTAATTATAGTTGCCCTATTGTGCTACTAAACACTAGATTTTATTTATTCTATCTCACTGTATCTTTATACCCATTAACCAACTCCAGTTTATCCCCCATGCCTCCCCAATACCCTTTCTAGCCTCTGGTAACCATTATTCTGTTCCAAGCCTTCCTTTGTTAAAGGTAGTTTCCATGGCTATAGAATTCTACGTTGACTGTTTTTTTCTTCAGCGCTTTAAAGATGTTATTCTTTTAGCTTGCATTATTTATAATGAAAAATCTGCTCTCATCTTTATCTTTGTTCTTCTGTGTGAGATGTTTTCCCCCATCTGTTTGCTTTTAATTTTTTTCTTTACCTCTGATTTAAAGCAATTTGATTGTGAAACGCTTTGGTGTTTCTTCATGTTTCCTGTGTTTAGGGTTCATTGAGCATCTTGGGTCTGTGGTTTTTTAGCTGTCATTATATTTGATATTTATTCAGCATAATTTCTTCAAATGTTTTTGTCACTCTCCCCCACCTTATCGGAGATTCAGAGACAAATACATCTGTATTTGGTTACTTGGAGTTGTCCCATAGCTCATCAATGATCTGTTTGTTTGTTTTATGTTTCAGTTTTTTTCAGTGTGTTCGTTTTGGATAGTTTCTGTTGCTATATTTTCAAATTCACTAAATTTTCTTCTGTGAAATCTAATATTTTCTAATCCCATTCATTATTTTTCTTCTTTAAGATTCAACTTCTTCTGAGCCTTACTGAGATGTGATTGACATTAAGCCACAGTTACTTTCTCAATAGATATTTAGTGAGCACCTATTATTTGTACAAACCTGAGACCGTTTGTGTAAGAAAAGCATGGATTCTCCTTGGCAAGGATTACTGACTCAGTCAAATAACACTGAGCACCCTCCTTGCGTGAGGCCATAGGCTGGGTCTTGCAGCCATTAGGGACATAGGCAGACACTGACTATGCCCTCAGTTGCTTGTCAAGGAAAGAAATGTACAATCCCTGATGAGGAGAAATACAGTGACTGAACTTTTAAAAGTCATTTGGAATCTTATATTTGAAGTATTTCTGATTACCCCACATGGAGAAGCTTCAATACAATTTATTTAAATAACAGACTTTTCAATTGAGAGAGAGAGAAGAGGCAGAAATGAAACAGACTGATTTTCATGCCTTGCCTTCCCTGTCCTTGCATGGGGAAGACAGTAGGAGTACTGTGGAAGGTGTTCTGGCCTAGCTGTGTCCTGCTTGGCCCCTGGTGTCCTGAAGTGTTATTCTTGAAGCAAGGCATGACTGTTGAGTCCCAGTCACCAAACCCTTTATAACAGTTGTGGTGCCAATGTGACTAAGAAATCTAGGCCCAGAATAAAAATTTTAAAAGCTCTACTTCAAATGTCTCAAAGCAGAATTAATGAGCCTTTGTATTAGTAAGAATTGTTTGTGTAAGAATAAGTTAGACTGCTTATTAGTAAGAATAAGACTTCTTATTAGTAAGAATTGTAGCAGCACTAAAAATCTACCCCTAGCTGAGGTCCTGCCAGAATTTGGGAGAAAGCACAGTTGTACCAGCTCTTGCTCATATAAAGAGGGTATCTGGAAGTATTTAGAATGGAGAGCAAGAGGAAGTACCCTTGTTATATAAGTTTTTTGGAGTGGAAATCCTGTCCTAGAAATACAACATTTTAGAGACTACAGGGTCTCTATAGAAGACCTAGTTCATCCTTCTCATTTCACAGAGAAGTAAATGAAACTTCCCATGGTTGAACAGAGTTAGCAACAGATCGCAGATGAGAATCTGGGTCTACTGTCCCCTTAAAAGAATTGTTCCCTAATTAATACATAGAGGTATCTTGGCTTCAAAAAACTGTAAGTATGTTTTTGACTGCTTTCCTGTCTTCACAGATAACATTCGACAACAAGGCCCATAGTGGAAGAATTAAAATAAGTTTAGATAATGACATTTCCATCAGAGAATGTAAAGACTGGCATGTATCTGGATCAAGTAAGTAATGAGCATTACTGGTTTTCAGAATGGTTATTAAATACCGTAAATGGTTATTAAAATATCTCCTTTTGGATATCTGGAACAGCAAATAGAAGTTTAGACCTTTTTCAAGTCCCTAAATCTCTACAAATAGATCAACTCTGATGTTTCAGGCAATAGGTAAGTCATGAATAACTGAAACGGGCTTCCTCTCCTTGTACCCTCACTTGCCCACTCCTGAGCAAGCATGTACTCATAGTCCCCTGCCACCAAAACCCTACATACATCTTCCCAGACCAATACTTATTGAGTGGTACTGTATACCTACTTCCACCTTAATTTTCCTCATTTTAATATTTTTAAATGTCCTTAAGATAGGCAGAATCCTTATTTATTATTTTTTTTGAGACAGAGTCTAGCTCTGTCTCCCAGGCTGGAGTGCAGTGGCGCGATCATGGCTCACTGCAACCTCTGCCTCCCAGGTTCAAACGATTCTCCTGCCTCAACCTCCTGAGTAACTGGGATTACAGGTGCATGCCACCACGCCCAGCTAATTTTTGTATTTTTAGTAGAGACAGGGTTTCACTGTGTTGGCCAGACTGGTCTCAAACTCCTGACCTCATGATCCACCCACCTCAGCCTCCCAAAGTGTTGGGATTACAGGAGTGAGCTACCGTGCCCGGCCAGAATCCTTATAAAAATAAGGATTTTCAAGGAAAGAAATGAAATAAATGAAGAAACTAAGGCTCAGAAGCCAGGGACAAGTCAGGTAGGATGTGACCCCAAAGCATCCCACATATTATGATTGTCTTCTGTCCATTTAAAAGTATACTAAAAGAAGAAAGGATCTATTCTTAGAAATATAGACAAGAATTCAGGTGTAGACTGAATACTGTCAAGAATTTTGGGGCTGAACTGGAGAAAATTGCCTAGAAAGAATTTATCTAATTTTCTAGTCCCTCATAAGTAACATCATGGTACATTGTCCTGGACTTAGTGGTCATTAGATGAGGAGTTCTGAGATTCTAATCGGCAGAAGAATCATCCTGGGTACCTGCTCCAATGCAGTTTCCCCAGCTCGATATAAGCCAGTAGTTCTGGGGTGGGACCTAGAAATGTGTAAATAGTCCTTATGCAGACTATACTTGGATAATCACAGTTCTAAAGTTTCTTACTAATTGATTTGCCAAGTTCCAAAGTAATAATGAGATAGAGTAAACAAAATGAAATTTTGCCATCATAGTATTTTTATTCACTAATAGGTAACTTCAAATATACGAGGCTCTTGAATCACATTTGAAACACAAGCCTTTTCTGTCATCTGTATACGTTATAATGTTTCTCCACAAAAGCCAGAATCAGAAAAATGAGAGCATACGCAAGTGTCTGGCACCTAGGCATCCTCTCAAATGTTTGTTTCTTAATGTTTAAGTTTCTCTAAAGTCAATTTAGACAATTATGTAGCAATTATGCTCCTTGGCAGATATTAATGGGATGCTTCATGACAGAAATAGTCTTAAGTACTTTCTCTTTTTGTCAGCAGAGAGCAGTCTAACTTATTAAATAGAGACAAGCTCTGTGGCAGAGTGTACAATGGTTGACACCTCTGCCCATCTCTCTACATTGGCTCCAGCTTGCTAGCCAGGACTTCACACATTCGATTCTCTAAAATATCCATAAAGATGGCTCTTTCTTGTCGCTCAGTTTTCAGCTAAAACCCACTGCTTCCCTCATTGAGGCCTTCCTTTACTATGCAATATAAATGAACCTCTCTTCTTCCATATTGCCCCACACTAACCTCTCTTATATAGAGCAGTAGTTCTCAGACTAATCACCTGGAGGACTTGCAGAAACCCAATTCAGTGATTTCTGATTCAGTGGGTCTGGAGTAAGACCTGAAAATGTACACAAGCTTCCAAGGAATGCCAAGAACCACTGACAGAGTGAAAGACACTGGAAACAAACTGCAGAGATTTTACCCCAGCTCTTCTACTGACTAGACCTGTAACTGTGGGGAAATCATGTGACCTCTCTGTGCTCAGATTTCTCACCTGCAAAGTGCGGATAATCATGCTTACCTCATTGGAGTTGTTGTGAAGATCAAATAGGTTAATATATATAAAGTGTTTAGAGCTATGCCTGGCAAGAAATGTGCTCAATACATGTTATCTATTGTGATTATCTTCTTTATGTTACTTACTCGTATCTAAAAGTATTTTGTTATGTGTTTACTTCTTTGTAGTAAAATAGAAGTTTGAAAAGATCAGGGACTTTATCTATCTTGTTTACCACGGTATCCTAACATCTAGAAAAATGCCTGGCACATAGTGAATGCATAATAAATATTGTATACCTAGATAAGTATATTTTAATAGAATATGCAGGGAGGTGGGCCTGGGCATGGTGGCTCATGCCTATAATCTCAGTACTTTGGGAGGCTGAGGTGAGAGGATCACTTGAGGCTAGGAGTTTGAGCCAGCCTTGCCAACAAAGTAAAACCCTGTCTCTACAAAATAATGTAAAATTAGCTTGGTATGGTGGCACATACTTATAATTCCAGCTACTAGGGAGGCCGAGGTGGGAGGATTGCTGAGCCTGGGAGGCTGAGGCTGTAGTTAGCTTGATTGTGCCACTGCCCTCCAGCCTGGGCAACAGAGACCTGGTCTCAGAGAAAAAAAAAAAGAACATGCAGGGAAGCTAATTTTATTAAGAACAAAAGACCTGGCCGGGCGCAGTGGCTCAAGCCTGTAATCCCAGCACTTTGGGAGGCCGAGGCAGGTGGATCACGAGGTCAAGAGATCGAGACCATCCTGGTCAACACGGTGAAACCCCGTCTCTACTAAAAATACAAAACATTACCTGGGCGTGGTGGCGCGTGCCTGTAATCCCAGCTACTCAGGAAGCTGAGGCAGGAGAATTGCCAAAAAAAAAAAAAAAAAAAACAAAAAACAAAAGACCATAGGCTTATAAAGTTAAAGATACTGGAATGATAGTTGTGGTAAAAAGAAGGACACTTTCACCCTTCTTTAAATACTAATTGGAAGACCATTTATCAGGGCTTCTTTTCTTTGTTGTCTTACCAGAAAGATTGCTTGAATTATTTAAATGATTCTAAAAAGAAGATGTCACCGTATTAATGTCCCACCACATAAGCACTATGTAATCCTCTTTGCTTTCAGTTCAGAAGAACACTCATTACATGATGATCTTTGATGCCTTTGTCATTCTGACTTGCTTGGTTTCATTAATCCTCTGCATTAGATCTGTGATTAGAGGACTTCAGCTTCAGCAGGTAGGGGATGTTGCTTTCCAGGAATGCTACTGACATTTTGATTGACAGAGACATTCACTATGCCTCCTCTCTTTTCCCTAAAGGAGTTTGTCAATTTTTTCCTCCTCCATTATAAGAAGGATGTTTCTGTTTCTGATCAAATGGAATTTGTCAATGGATGGTACATTATGATTATTATTAGTGACATATTAACAATCGTTGGATCAATTCTAAAAATGGAAATCCAAGCTAAGGTAATTTTTTTCCTAATCATGCTATTGTTAGTGTCAGATTTGTATTAATGGTAATTGACTTTTCCAGAATTTGAGAATTTTCATAATTATTTCTTCTAAACTGTATATCAAGTAGACTTGAAATTGGTAATGGTAATTTTCTTAAATCTAGTCAGGAGGTCTCTTAGGCAGAGTTTTTCAAAATGTGATCCACAAACCATTTCATCAGAATCATTGGGTGCCTGGTAAAAGTGTACCATGTTAGACCGTCTGAATTCAAACCCTTTGGCGGGGTCTGTGAATTCTTACACACACCAAAATCCATACACAACCAAGGTAACTAATGTAAGAGTTTAAAAAATATCTTACAAGAAATGCTAGAATATTTAACAAAAACGAGTGGGGTTGTAGGGGAAAGTGAGGTCAAGGCTCTATGCCAAACAAATGGCATGATTGCATTTGTGCCCTCCATCCATTCAAAGTGAGAACACATCCATTTTCTTACTTTCCCATTGATGTGCTATGAGTTTATCCATTTTAAGACTAACCTAGCCTAAAAATCAACTGTCCCCAGAAAACAAAAATCAAATTTAAAAAACTAATATTGTTCAAACTAATCTTGTTCAAACTTATGTTTCCCTAGTCTTGACGCAACTGATCGAGTCTCCTGGGGAGTTGGTTATAAACCCAGGCAGGGACCCCAAATGCAATCATTCAGAGAAGATAGGAGCTTATTTCCCTCTCATGTAATACTATGGGTTTTACAGATTGCTGAGTAGCTCCACTTCCCATAGTCATTCAGGCACCCACGCTCCTCCAGTTTTGTTTCTCTGCCATCCCTTAAGGACTTGCCCTGGCTGCATAATTATTGCTGGATTGCCTCAAACAGGTTGCAGCTTATGGGAAGCAAAAATACAGTATGGTGGAAGCTCTCCCATAGACTGATGGCTTGGCTCAAGAGTGGTAGAATTTATTTCTGTACATATCCCACTGGATAGAAGTTAGTCAATCCTAACTGCAGAAGGGCCAGGGTACACAGCCCAGGCATGTGCCTAGGAAGGGGAGAATGGGTTTAGGTCAACACTTAGCAGCTGCCACTATATGTGGCTGTGGTATGTATCATTGGAATAGATGTTTAACTTTAGGAACAAACAAAAAACCAAAACAACAAAAAAGAGGAGTAAGGGGAGATTTGCAGCAAATCTTTATTTTTACCAACATCAACTATCATTAATTTCAGTGAACTCTAAATAGTGTCCCAAAATATCTTTCTATATTTTTCTAGACCATTCACTGCTACCTCATAAATGATCATATCATGTTTTCCCCTTTTCTGAAACCTCCAGTACCCTTGTCCTATCCTCATTCTAAGCTGATGACCTTACTTCCTGTTTCACAAAAATAATAGAAAAAGACCCAGAATTTCCACATTCCCACCTTATTTATCTGCCTCCTGGCAACAGTGCCCATATACTTGCTTTTTTTTCTGTGGATGTATTCTTTAGGCTACTATTCAGGGCCAACCACGCCACCTGCCTACCAGAGGTCATCACCACTTGTTTATTCAAGGGCACAGCTCCCGCTAGTTCTACTTCTCTTCAGAATCATCAGTTTCCCCCTCTCTACCAGGTCATTCCCATTAGCATGTTTTTGTCCTTTTCCTTAAGAGATAGTATCTCAACTCTAAATCCTCCCCCTAACTTACTACCCTCATTTATTTAGCAAAAGATCTCAAAAAAGTAGTTAATTTTGTTATTTTCAATTCTGATTCTCTCGTACACTCCCCCCCCCACCGCCAC
>NW_016107576.1:1381651-1386780 GCF_001604975.1 Cebus imitator | reverse complement strand
TTATCCCCTCTTCTGAATTTTCTCTTCAGCATTTGTCATCAGCAAATGTCCCAAAGTTTCTATGAACTTATTTATGTTGTCTCTCTTCCCTCTACTAGAATGTAAGCTTCATGAGAGCAAAGAATTTTGTTTACTGCTTTATTCTTAGCACCTAGAACAGTGCCTGACTCATAGCTACCTCAATATTTATTACCCAAATGAATTTCTGCTTTATAATCTGATTATATTTTTCCACTCTGTCTTAGAGTCTAACTAGTTATGATGTCTGTAGCATACTTCTTGGGACCTCTACCATGCTTGTGTGGCTTGGAGTCATCCGATACCTCGGTTTCTTTGCAAAGTACAATGTAAGGAATTCCACGGATCTCCATGCTGTTGGTATTGTTCTCAGAGTTATTATACTGCTTTGGCTAAAGGACAAAGATATCTAATGGCCTCTCTTTCTTTCCCAGCTCCTCATTTTGACCCTTCAGGCAGCACTGCCCAATGTCATCAGGTTCTGCTGCTGTGCAGCTATGATTTACTTAGGCTACTGCTTCTGTGGGTGGATCGTGCTGGGGCCTTACCACGACAAGGTACTGATAAACAACTTTTTCCCTATTACTATTAAGCTTTTAGTATAGTGCCAGTGGCTTGTTACCCTTTTTCAATGAACTCCTTTTTTTTTTGTGATTCAGCCTTAAAATGTTGAAGGTAGTATCTCTAGTGCCATATTTACAAAGTGGTAAGGTGTGACCAACTTGAGGGAATATGTGATGTACTCAGCGTCTGAAGTTCCTTCTTGTAATGTATCAGGTAATTAAGTCCCATTTACCACCAGTGAAGTCAAGTTCAGTCAATTTGATTCATCAGTATAGCCAAGAGCAATCTATTCAGATAAGTCTTCTCGAAATGTGACTTTATTTAAAAAGTAGCATGGGGGAAACTTGTAGAAATATTTGAAATTTTGTTACCAGACCTATAGTCTGGAATGGAATATTATGCCTTATTTTAAATGAAATAAACTTTAAAATGAGATGCGTGACCATGCATGGTTGGAACCTGGGTATCTCTGCACAGGCATTTCAAGGTCTCTTTAAGGTAAAGGGCAGATGCAATGCTTGATTCAGGAAAGCACTGAGGGTGAAGACCAGCTCCTGCATTTGATTCGGGCTACTCCAAGAGAGAGCTGCTTGTCACAGGGAAAAAAATAGTAGGCTTATACATATTATACACATCACAAAGCAAATGTGTGTGGTTACCTTAGATTATTTGTTTGAAAATGGTAACTTGGGTTATCTGGTCCCATTATGTTTAATATGATGTCATGAACAAAAGTCTCCAATGGGAAGGAACATGGAATAAAGTGAACTTTTTTCTTTTTCCAGTTTCGTTCTCTGAACATGGTCTCTGAGTGCCTTTTCTCTCTGATAAATGGAGATGATATGTTTGCCACATTTGCAAAAATGCAGCAGAAAAGTTACTTGGTCTGGCTATTTAGTAGAATTTACCTCTACTCATTCATCAGCCTCTTTATATATATGATTTTAAGTCTTTTCATTGCGCTGATCACTGATACATATGAAACAATTAAGGTAGGTTTATCAAGAGCCGTAAGTAGTAGCATTGTCCTATAACTTGTAGAGATGCAGTAAAATTCAGTACCTAATGGTAGAAGACAAGTTGATGGAATGTTAATTTCTTCAGGATAGGGTAAAAGGACCTTATTTTTAGAGATTGATAAACAGAGAAAAAACAGAATGTCTAGAGTGCTGAAAGCCTTAGTCTCTAGGTAGTTAAGCTTTTTCACACAAGCTTTCTAACCTTTTTTTAGAATTATAAGGGTCATTCGAAGTCTGAGGGGCAAAGAGTAAAAAACTAAAAAAAAAAAAAAAGAATTATAAGGGTTAGTAGATATTGGGTGAGTAAAACATATGGCATTTCAGAAAGCCAAAATATTGTGGGAACATAAAAAATCCAATTTTTATAAAGAAAAATTGACCCCTTCGTTTCGACTGTGCTGTAACTGAGCCAGTTACTCTTTGCAAGGCCCTGCAGGGCACAAGCCCAGGGGCCCAGCCTCTAGAATAGCAAAAGGATTAATGGGTCCAGTACTAGCCAGGCAGCTTTATACAGTCAGATACCTGAACTGAAAAGCTATTGTCATTCATATGAGATCTTTTAAAAAATCAGTTTGAGCCCCTTGAAATATGGAAAGGCAGAATAAATAGCCATATATGTTTAAATTAATAATCTTATAGTGTTAGGTGTATTCGTGGCATAGACACTTCAACATGGGGATTTTCTGGGTATGGAGAGGGGTAAAGAAACATGAAACCATGTGGTTGGTCCCAGGGATAAAGAGAAGGCCTTGGTTTGGAGCTGATAATGATCAATAGTTTGCTCATGAAGCCAGGGCTGTGACTTCATCCTTACTGAACAAGATTGCAGGGACCGGATGTCCTCCTTGCTTTCTCATCTGCTCAGCAGATATGTCCTTAGGGTCACCAAGACAACTGTGAAAGAGCATAGTTGTAACTTCAGATCTCTCTCAATGGTGCTCTAAAAGTTCACTGCCTCCAGCTCTGCATGCAGAGAACTATGTGTTATTTGAGGATGACATCTGAGAGCTCTTAGGATTAACATGAGTTTTCACCTTTGATGACATACGCCTAAAACTTGTATTTTAGATGTTAACCTCTTGCCATGGGCTCAGAGCACTTGCCAAATGGGAAAGCTAAGTTACTGCTGATCCTTTCTAGTCACAGCATGTCCTAGAAATTTTAGGTCCCAAACTGATATAAATATGAGGCCCTTAAACTTCCTGGAAGACTGACTCCAAAAGAGTGTGCAGATTGGAAAGGTCCCTTATAGCATTCAGATCTTTATTCAGACACCTGGGCCAGCTCAGGAGCGTCCAAGACTGTGCTCAGGTCTTCTGGGCAAGGCCAGGGATGTCCATCCCTCAGCCCACTAGAAAACCTTGTTAATTTAGATCCGCTGGGCTTCTTGTGGCCTGAACCAGGTTCCATCAAAAATGCCTGCATCACATTGGTCTCGAAGTCGCAGGGCTGCAGAGCAGAGTAGTGACAAAGGTTCTCATACTTGGATGGGGCTGGCTTAGTTCTCCCTGGAAGGAAGACTCAGACTTAGACTCAGTGTGCCCATTTGGGTTTCAGTGGCCCAGAAAGGGAGCTCAGGTAGGCAGCTGCAGAATCCTAGGCCCACTTTACCTCCGCCAAACCTGAGTGCCTCCAGAGGCAACATCTCTTTGCAGGTACTCAGAAGTTAACTATACTATCTCTCTAGAGAACCCCCTCCCTTGCCAAATGATCCATTTTGAATTTGGAATGAAGCTGTTTTCAAAGGGCTTATTAATGAGAGCTTTTAACATTCTTCTGTATAGCATTACCAACAAGATGGCTTCCCAGAGACTGAACTTCGTACTTTTATATCAGAGTGCAAAGATCTACCCAACTCCGGAAAATTCAGACTAGAAGATGACCCTCCAGTATCTTTATTCTGCTGTTGTAAAAAGTAGCTATCAGGTTTATGTGTACTTTACAGGAAAATATAATGTGTAGCTGAGATTAAAGACTATGGATATTCTGAGATCAGATATAGTATGTTCAAAGACTATTATTTTGAGCTGAGAGCTATAATTCAACAATAACTATGTTTATATTTTTAAAAGTAATATTTAATGTCTTTGCAGTTTTATCCTGGGTTTGTTTTTAAAAATAATGAGGAAAGCTATTGGATTATTATTTCTTGTTTATTTTGCCATGGCCTTAGAATGTATTCTCTGTGCCTCTCTTTTGCTTTGATACTCTTACTTCCCACTATGCTGACTATGTGGACTGTGTAATCGGTGGAAAACAATCCCTGGTCTGACTGTGACTTCGGACAACTCAGTAACCCTAGCTTGGAACTCTCAGGAGCCCATCCTTGAGAGAGCAGGGGTAGTTACCATATATACAGTAATAGTTATATTTTAAAATCTTCTTTTAAAAGGAAGAATAAGAGTACACCAGAATAAGAATGCACCAGCTAACAGTATGATACAGTCATGTGTTGCTTAACGATAGAGATATGTTTTGAGAAATGTGTCATTAGGCTATTTTGTCATTAAACATCATAGCATATAGTTCCACAAACCTAGATGGTATAGCTTACTTACACACCTAGGCTATAGCCTGTTGGTCCTAGGGTACAAATCTGTACCATATTTTACTATATTGAATACAGTAGACAATTGTAACACAATGGTAAGTATCTAAACATAGAAAAGGTACAGCAGAAATATGGTTTTATAACCTTCTGAGACCACCATTGAATATACAGTACATCGTTGACTAAAACATCATTAATCGGCATATAACTGTATTTGGTAATGAGAAACAACTGTTATTTGATTCTGCTTTTTGTTCTTAAGAGGATTAGGTTTTTAAATACTCATTTACAAGTTTTCTATTCTCCTTCAGTATTACAGTAGAAAGTAAAAAGAGTATCTTATATATGCATGAAAATTAAAGCACATACCAAATGCATTTTTGATCCAGAAGTGATTATTTACTACTTGAGCAGCCTGTTAAAATTTGTGATATACTATACCTTTCATAGGCACATTAAGTCTCACAGCGAAGTGTTTTGGGGTGAGAGGCGGTGGTTTCATGGGGCAAGTTTCTATAGCTTACATTAAAATCGGGACTAGGCACAGTTTCTCATGCCTATAATCCCTGCACTTTGGAAGGCCAAGGCAGGAGAATTGTTAGAGCCCAGGAGTTCGAGACCAACCTAGGCAACATAGTGAGACCCATCTCTAAAAAAATAGAAAAAAAAATAGCTGGATGCGGTGCCACATGCCTGTAGTCCTAGCTACTTGGTAGGCTAAGGCAGGAGGATCGCTTGAGCCCAGGAAGCCGACTGCAGTGAGCTGTGATCATGCCACTGCACTCCAGCCTGAGTGACAGAGTGCGACTCTGTATCAAATGTATACACATATTTATGCACATGAAAAAAATTACGCTTAAAATTTTAAAGTAAGAGAAATGTGTGCTGTAAAAAGACATAAAAATAGCCTCTACTCCTTGTAGACTGCTGATTGAGAATTGCAGGGTTTTTCAACACATGAATATTTATTGTATATA
>NW_016107576.1:1379459-1380965 GCF_001604975.1 Cebus imitator | reverse complement strand
TACAAGCACGCGCCACCATGCCCAGCTAATTTTTTGTAGTTTTAGTAGAGACGGGGTTTCACCATGTTTACCAGGATGGTCTTGATCTCTTGACCTTGTGATCCACCCGCCTCGGCCTCCCAAAGTGCTGGGATTACAGGCTTGAGCCACCGCGCCCGGCCAGGTATAAGCTATTTCTATAGTACCAGAGGCTTTAAAACAATTTTAAAAAATCTAAATATCTAAGTGACTATTTTGGGGGCAGTTCTAATATTTGTAATGCTATCATTTTTAGAAGTTACTATAATTCTATGTGCATTTTAAAATCATGTTTATTATCTGATAAATCCTTTTCTTTACACCTTGTGAGATTTTCAGACTAACAACACTTCAGTGGAAACATGAAACCACTGACCCAGCGTTTGGTCTGGAGTTTTGCTTTGCTCTGAAGTCATTATGCTTCTGTGGAATCACAGCCAATGACTTGGCGCCTTCACATCTCTCTTCTGATTCTCCATGCTCTCTTATTGTAGCAGGAGTCCCTGATAAATCCCAAGGCTTAACTTTTGGCAATGATGTCCATGAGAGAATAGCTCTACTCTCTACTGAAAGAAATAGCACTGACTGACTTTTTTGAACTGTCCTCAAACCAGTACCATGGCTTAATTGGGGTAGGCAGAGAAATTATGGGCCAGTCATTTTAGAGTTCTCCTTACATGTATATATGTATCACAGAGAATGCCAAGGTAGTTGTAAGAAAGAACAGAGAATGGAAGTGATTTTTTTTTCTAGGCTTCTAGTCTTCCTTAGCCCAGGAAATCAGGGCTGGATATTTGTTGATGATACCCCCTTTTTCTGGAAGTCAGATTTCCTGTCCTCTCCTCCTGTCATAATGATTTTCAGGGTTGTAAGCCAAGGGGATTTTTTTTCTTTTCTTTTCTTTTTTTTTTTATTGCGATAGAGTCTTGCTCTGTTGCCCAGGATGAAGGCTGGAGTATAGCGGAGTGATCTCATTTCACTGCAACCTTCACTTCCCAGGTTCAAGTGATTCTTGTGCCTCAGCCTCCTGAGTAGCTGGAACTACAAGTGCACACCACCATGCCTGGCTAATCTTTTTGTATTTTTAGTAGAGACAGAGTTTTGCTATGTTAGCCAGGCTGATCTTGAACTCCTGTCCTCAAGTGATCTGTCTGCATCAGCCTCCCAAAGTGCTGGGATTATAGGTGTGAGCCACTGTGCCCGGCCCACTGGGGGATCTTGTTAAAGTCATGAATGTACAGGTAATACCAGCAGAGATTCTCTCTCTCTCTCTCTCTCTCTCTCTCTCTCTTTCTCTTTCTTTAGACTACTGTATCAAAACCTAACCATATATTCTTATTCATCATGTCCTAATAGGAGGCCAGGAGTCTGCTATTTTTAGCCAGCACACAAAGTGATTCTGATATAAGTGGTTTGTGGTGGCTGTGGGGCTCAGAGCTGAACCAGGAAGATAAATCCCTTTGTTGGGGCTACAAATAAATAGTTGTT
>NW_016107576.1:1362032-1377614 GCF_001604975.1 Cebus imitator | reverse complement strand
TCAGAATTCAGAATGGCCTTCTGTCACTTGAGAGAAACTACACTAGTCAAGAGAGAAACCCCAAGAAAATGGGTTTATAGATATCAACTTGGATATTTTAGTGTTTGTGTCTGTAAAAATCGTTCTTTTTCAGACATTGATTTTGCTGATGCTACATTTTTTAAACAATCCAGATCCCATTTTGTCTTTTCACTTAATAAAATTTTAAGTTATCTAATATGCATTGAGTTTTAATCTTTTTTATCCCACCACACTATTTTCAAATTAATACATAAAAATAGGTGTATGGATTAGAACAAAAAAGGCAAAACTCATTAGTTGCAGATATTATAATCTATATAGAAAGTCTGATAGAATATACATAACACATGGGTCAAAGAAGAAATATCTGGAGGCTGAGGCAGGAGGATCACTTGAGCCCAGGAATTCAAGGCTGCAGTAAACCACGATTGTGCCCTGCATTCAAGCCTGGGCAACGGAGACCTTGTCTCAAAGAGAGAAAGAAATCTTAAGAAATTAAAAATTATTTTGAAATAAAAACTAAAATAAAAATTATCAAGAATTGTGGGAAACAGTAAAAGCAATGCCTAGGGGAAAATTTATAGCATTGAATGCAATAATTAGAAAAGAAAGATCTAAAAATCAATCTTCTAAGCTTCTACCTTAGAAAACAAAGAAGAGCAAGTTAAAACCAAAGGAAGCAGAAAAAAAAATATAGCAGAAATTAATGAAACTGAAAACAGGAAATTAGTGGACAAAATCAACAAAACCAAAAGCTGCTTCTTTCAAAAGATAGATAAAATCAGTAAGCTTATAGACAAGCTAAGAAAAAAGAGGGAAGACACAAATTACTAATACTAGAAAGGGAGCATCACTACCTATCTCATGGGCATTAAATGGATAATAATATAATAGGAACGAATCTATGCCTGCAAATTTGAAAACCTGGGTGATAGGGACCAATGCCTTTAAAGACACAATTGCCAGTTGCCAAAACTCACACAAGAAGAAACAAACATAATAATCTAGTAAATAAATGGAATCAATAATGAATAACCTTCCAAAACAGAAAGCACTAGGCTCAGATGTTTTCACTGGTGAAGTCTACTAGACATTTAAGGAACAAAATTATACCAATTCTGTATATTTTTTTCCAGAAGACAGAATTGGAATGCATCCTAACTCATTCTGTGAGACCAGCATTAACTTAGTATCAAAACCAGAGAGAGATTCTAAAAAAAGAAAACTAAAGGCCAACATCTCTTATGAACAAAAATTCTCAACAAAAAATTAGTAAATCAAATTCAACAACGTTTGAGAAAAATTGTGTATTACAAGCAACTGGGATTTATTCTAGGCAGCAAGGCTGATTCAACATTCAAAGCTCAATTAATGTACTCCATCACATCAACAGGCTGAAGAAAATATATCACGGGGTTATATCAATAAATACACAAAAAGCACTTTTTAAAAATCCAACATCCATTCATGAAAAAGCCTTCAGCAAACCAAAAAAAAAAAAAAAAGGTGGAGGGGGAACATCTTCAACTTGAAGAACATCTACAAAACAAAAACAAAAAAACTAGAGTTAACATCGTACTTAATGGTGAGAAACGTAAGACGTTTTCATGCAAAGATCAAGGACAAGGCAAGGATGGCCCCTCTTAACACTCCTTTTCAACATGTCCACTCTTAACACTCCTTTTCAACATCACACTAGAAGTTCTAGCTAATGCAATAAAATATGACAAGGAAATGAAAGATATTCAGATTGGGACAGAAGAAATAAAACTCTTTGAGATGACATGATTGTCTATGTAGGAAATCTGAAAGAATTAAAAACCGAACTAATAAGTAATTATAACAAGATTGTAGGATACAAGGTTAATATACAAAATCAATCACTTTCTTGTCTATCAGCAATGAACAATAAGAATTTGAAATTAAAAACACAATACCATTTATAGAAGTATCCCCAAAAATGAAATACTTGGCTATAAATCTAACATGTAGAAGTTCTATATGAAAAAAAAAAAACTGTAAAACTCTGATGAAAGAAATCAAAGAACTAAATAAGTGGAGGGATATTTCAAGTTGGGAAGAACTGACATCTTGACAATATTGAGCCTTTTGAAAAAGCAGGCTCAATATTGTCAAGATGTCAGTTCTTCCCAGCTTGATCTATAGATCAACACAACCCCAATTAAGATCCAAGGGAGTTCTTTTGTGGATATCAAACAATTGATTTTAGAGTTTATATGGAGAGTCCAAAGACCCAGAATAGACAATATTGAAGGAAAAAAACAAAATTTTTAAAAAATTTAAAAAAAGGAACTGCCTAATGTGAAGACTTACTATAAAACTACAGTAATTGGCCAGGCACGGTGGCTCATACCTGTAATCCCAGCACTTTGGGAGGCCGAGGTGGGCGAATCACAAGGTCAGGAGATGCAGACCATCCTGGCTAATACAGTGAAACCCCATCTCTACTAAAAATACAAAAAATTAGCCCAGCGGATATCACTTTTTTCTAATCCACTCGATTGATGGGCAATTTATCCAATCCTTGATTGATGGACATTTGAGTTGATTCCATATTTTTGCAATTGCGAATTGTTCTGCTATAAACATGCATGTGCAAGTGCCTTTTTTGTATAATGACTTCTTATCCTCTGGTCATTTTTGTATAATGACTTCTTTTCATCCTTTTTTGTATAATGACTTCTTTTCCTACCCAGTAATGGATAATGGGATTGCTGAGTCAAATGGCAGATCTACTTTTAGTTCTTTAAGGAATTTGGACTGAGCGCAGTGGCTCACGCCTGTAACCCAGCACTCTGGGAGGCTGAGGTGAGTGGATCAGTTGAGGTCAGGAGTTCAAGACCAGCCTGGTCAAAATGGCAAAACCCAGTCCCTACTAAAAATACAAAAAACATTAGCCGGGCGTGGTGGCATGTGCCTGTAATCCCAACTACTTGGGAGGCTGAGGTGGAAGAATAACTTGAATCCGGGAGGCAGAGGTTGCAGTGAGCTGAGATCATGCTACTGCACTCCAGCCTGAGAGTGCAAAAGCTTCTTAGTTTGATTAAGTCCCATCTATTTATCTTTGTTTTTGTTGCATTTGTTTTTGGGTTCTTGGTCAGGAAGTCTTTGCCTAAGCCAATGTCTAGAAGCATTTTTCCAATGTTATCTTCTAGAAATTTTATGGTTCTGCACAGTGAAAGAAACAATCAGCAGAGTAAACAGACAACCCACAGAGTGGGAGAAAATCTTCACAAACTATGCAACAATTGCAGACTATACGTTTTCATCAGCACATGGAACATTCCTCAAGATCATATGATAGACAACTAAACAAGTCTCAATAAATTTAAGAAAACTGAAATTATATCAAGTACTCTCTCAGACCACATTGGAATAAAATTGGAAATCAACTACAAAAGGAATTAACAAAACCATGAATTGAATCTATAAATTACTTTGGGCAGTATGGTCATTTTCACAATATTGATTCTTCCTAACCATGAGCTTGGAATGATTCTCCATTTGTTTGTGTCCTCTCTTATTTCCTTGAGCAGTGGTTTGTGTTCTCCTTAAAGAGGTCTTTTACATTCTTTATTAGTTGTATTCCTAGATATTTTATTCTCTTTGTAGCAACTGTGAATGGGAGTTCGCTCATGATTTGGCTCTCAGTCTGTTATTGGTGCATAGAAATGCTTGTGATTTCTGCAAATTGATTTTGTATCCTGAGACTTTGCTGAAGTTGCTTATCAGTTTAAGGAGATTTTGGGCTGAGACAATAGGGTCTTCTAAATATACAATCATGTCATCTGCAAATAGAGACAATTTGAATTCCTTTTTTCCTAATTGAATACCCTTTATTTTTTATTCTTGCCTAATTGCTCTGGCTAGAACTTCCAATACTATATTGAATAGGAGTGGTGAGAGAGGGCATCCTTGTCTAGTGCCAGATTTCAAAGGGAATGAGTCCAGTTTTTGCCCATTCAGTATGATATTGGCTGTGGGTTTGTCATAAATAGCTTTTATTGTTTTGAGATACATTCCTTCGATACCTAGTTTAGTGAGAGTCTTTAGCATAAAGGGCTGTTGAATTTTGTTGAAGGCCTTCTCTGCATCTATTGAGATAATCATGTGGTTTTTGTCTTTGATTCTGTTTATGTGGTGGATTACGTTTATAGATTTGCATATGTTGAACCAGCCTGGGATGAAGCCTACTTGATCGTGATGGATAAGCTTTTTGATGTGCTGTTGCAGTTGGTTTGCCAGTATTTTATTGAAGATTTTTGCATCTATGTTCATCATGGTTATTGGCCTGAAGATTTCTTTTTTTTGTTGAGTCTCTGCCAGGTTTTGGTATCAGGATGATGTTGGTCTCATAAAATGATTTGGGAAGGATTCCCTCCTTTTGTATTGTTTGGAATAGTTTCAGAAGGAAAGGTACCAGCTCCTCTTTGCATGTCTGGTAGAATTCAGCTGTCAGCCCGTCTGGACCTGGACTTTTTTTGGTTGGTGGGCTATTAATTGCTACCTCAACTTCAGCCCTTGTTATTGGTCTGTTCAAGGTTCCAACTTCTTCTTGGTTTAGGCTTGGGAGGGTGCAAGCATCCAGGAATTTATCCATTTCTTCCAGGTTTACTGGTTTATATGCATAGAGTTGTTTGTAGTAATCTCTGATTGTAATTTGTATTTCTGTGGAGTCAGTGGTGATATCCCCTTTATTGTTTTTTATTGCATCTATTTGATTCTTCTCCCTTTTCGTTTTTATTAATCTATTTTGTTGATCTTTTCAAAAAACCAGCTCCTGGATTTATTAATTTTTTGAAGTGTCTTTTGTGTCTCTATTTCCTTCATTTCTGCTCTGATCTTAGTTATTTCCTGTCTTCTGCTAGCTTTTGAGTTTTTTTGATCTTGCTCCTCTAGCTCTTTCAATTTTGACTATAGGGTGTCGATTTTAGATCTTTCCTCACTTCTCTGTTGGGCATTTATTGCTACAAATTTCCCTTTAGCCACTGCTTTAAATGTGTCCCAGAGATTCTGGTATGTTGTGTCTTCGCTCTCATTGGTTTCACAGAACATCTTTATTTCTGCCTTTATTTCATTATCCAGTCGACATTCAGGAGCCAGTTGTTCGGTTTCCATAAAGTTGTGCAGTTCTGAGTTAGTTTCTTAATTCTGAGTTCTAATTTGATCGCACTGTGGTCTGAGAGATTGTTTGTTATGATTTCTGTTCTTTTACATTTGCTGAGGAGTGATTTACTTCCAATTACGTGGATTATGTTAAACAACCAAACCTAAGAAGAATTGAAGATTCTTTCTTTCATCCTGACTTTGAATAACCTGATGACTATGTGCCTAGTTGATGATCTTCTTGTGATAAATTTCCTGGTGTCCTTTGAGCATCTGGATATCTAGATCTCTAGCAAGTCCAGGAAAATTTCGTTAATTGTTGCCTCCAATAAGTTTTCCAAACTTTTAGATTTCTCTTCTTTCTCAGGAAGGCCAATTATTCTTAGGTTTGGTTGTTTAACATAATCCCAAAATTCTTGGAAGCTCTGTTCATTTTTTAATCATTTTTTCTTTGTCTTGGGTTAATTGGGTTAATTTGAAAGCAATGTCTTTGAGCTCTGAAGTTCTTTCTTCTAGGTGTTCAATTCTATTGTTGAAACTTACCAGTGTATCTTGCATTTCTCTAAGTCTGTCTTTCATTTCCAGAAGTTGTGATTGTTTTTTATTTGTGTTATTTCTCTGGAGATTTTTTTTTGTCCATATCCTGTATGATTTTTAAAATTTCTTTAAGTTGGTTTTCACTTTTTCCGGTGCCTCCTTGAATAGGTTAAAAACTGACCTTCTGAATTCTTTCTCTGGCAATTCAGAGATTTCTTCATGGTTTGGATCCATTGCTGGTGAGCTAGTGTGATCTTTTGAGAGTACTGAAGAACTTGCTTTGTCGCATTACCGGAATTGTTTTTCTGATTCCTTCTCATTTGGTTAGACTATGTCAGAAGAAAGATTTGGGGCTCAAGGGCTGCTGTTCAGATTATTTTGTCCTATGGGGTGATACCTTGATGTGGTGCTCTCCCCCTTCCTCTAGGGATGGGGCTTCCTGAGAGCTGGATAGTGATTGTTATTGCTGTTGTGGGTCTAGCCACCTAATGGAGCTTGGGCTGGTACTGGGGAGGGTCTCCAAAGAGTCCTGTGATGTGATCTGTCTTCAAGTCTCTCAGCCATGGATGCCAGCACCTGTTCCAGTGGACGTAGCATAGGAGTGAAGTGGACTCTTTGAGGGTCCTTGGTTGTAGTTTTGTTTCATGCACTGGTTTTCTCAAATGCTGGTTGTGCTAGCAGTAAAACTGTCACATGGACAGACTCAAATCTCTGGTTTGCCAGGATGTTACAGGAAGTGGAATTAGCTGTTGTTTTCTCCTTTCTTGTAGCAGGGTTGTTCTTTTATAAGTTGCTGTAATGGCCTGAGTTGGTTGGGCTCCAGCCAGGAGGTGATGCTTTCAAGAGCGCATCAGCTGTGGTAGTATAATGGGGATACACGCTTGCCCTAAGATCGCCTGCCTAAGTATTTTGTTTTCTCAGGTGATGTGTGGGGCCATAGAGCCCCCAAGAGATTAAGTCTTTTGTCTTTGGTTATCAGGGCAGGTAGATAAAGACCATCAGGTAGGAGGAGGGTTAGGGATGTCCCAGCTTAGACTTCTTGGGTGGGGCTTGCTGCAGCAGCTGTGGGGGATGGAGATGTGGTTCTCAGGACAATGGAGTTATGTTCCCAGGGGGATTATGGCTGCCTCTGATGCATCATGTAGGTCACCAGGGAAATGGGGGAAAGTGTGCAGTGACAGGCCTCACTCAACCCTTCTGCAGCCAGCAAGCCCAGTCTCACTCCCTTTGTGCCTCCCCACTCCCGACAACACCAAGTTTTTATCCTGGCAGCCAGTGATCAGGGCCAAGATTCCCCCCAGGCTGCAAGCCGGGCTTTTAGGCCCCACCCCTCCCAGCGTGCCACTGCTTCTGTTCCCTATCTGCACTTTCCATTCATCTCCCTCCCCTGAATTCTGCACAGGAAAATTCACAGTTGGTCAAAATTATTACAAAGCTCATCTGTAAATTTCCTTCTCTGTGTGGTCCTTCCCCAATTCCATTGGCAGCCCTCTCGAAGGACCCCAGTGAGATAAAAAGTCAGAAATGGCTTCTCTGGTGACTGGGAGTACCTACAGGGCTCTTTCCACTGCTGCATCTACTTTTACATTTTGCTCAGTTCTCTAAATTCATTTCAGCTCTAGGTAAGGTGAAATCCCTCTCCTGTGATCTGAATTTTCAGGTTCCTCAGTGAGGATGTGTGTTGGGTGGTAGACTTTCCCCCTTCACACTCACCATTTTTCAGCTGTCTTAGAGTTTGTAGCCACAGGTCACATTTTCAAAGGGTCTGTGAATTTTTTCAGTGTTCTTGGTATGTTCCTGTGGTAGTTCTTCAAGCAAAAGCTCATAATGTCTCCACATACTGTTCTGCTCATCTCAGTGGGAGCTCTAAGTTAGTCATGCCTCCTATCTGCCATTTTTTTTTCCTGGAGACTTTTTAAATACATCACTGAAAGCACAATCCATGAAATAAATAATTGATACACTGGTCTTTATTATAACTAAAAACTTCTGCTCTGTAAAAGATATCATCAAGAGAAAGAGAAGACAAGCTGCAGACTGGGAGAAAAATGCTTGCAAAAGACATATCTGAAAAAGTATTGTTATTCAAAATATATAAAGAACTCATATATTTTTGTTTTTGAGATGAGGTTTTGCTCTATTGCCCAGGCTGGACTGCAGCCTTGAACTCCTGGGTTCAAGCAATCCTCCCACCTCAACCTACTGAGTAGCTAGGACCACAGGTACATACCACCAAACCCAGCTAATTAAAAAAAAAATTGCTTTCATGGAAAGAGGATCTGTCTTTGTTGCCCAGGCTACTGTTGAACTACTGGCCTCAAGTGATCCTCCCACCTCTGCCTCCCAGTGTTGAGATTACTGGCATGAGCCACTGTGCCCAGCCTAAAGAACTCTTAAAACTCAACAATAAGAAAATAGACAACCCCATTAAAAAATCAGAAAAAGACCTGATGAGATGCCACAGTAAAGAAGACATACAGATGAAAAATAAGTATACGAAAACACACTCAGCACCATATGTCATTAGAGAATTGCAAATAAAAACAACAAGATACCACTACACACCTATTAGAATGGCCAAAACCGGTAATACTGATAATTCAAAATACTGGCAAGTATGTGGAGCAAGAGGAACTCTCATTCATTGCTGGTACAAATGTAAAATGATACAGCCACTTTGGAAGATCAGTAGTTTTTTACAAAGCTATGCTCTTCCCATACAATGCAGGAATTGTACTCCTTGGTATTTAAAAAAAAGGAATTGAAAACCTATCTACACAAAAACCTGCATACAGATATTGATAACAGCTTTACTTATAATTGCTTTATGTATAAATTAAAACTTGGAAAAAAACCAAAAATGTCCTTTAGTAGATGAATGAATAAATACATTGTGATATATCTATTCAATGGAACATTGTTCAGTGCTAAAAAGAATTGAGCTATCAAGTCATGTGAAGACAAAGAGGAAGCTTAAATGCATATTACTAAATGAAAAAAGCCAGGACTGGTGTGGTGGCTCACACCTGTAATCCCAGCACTTTGGGAAGCTGAAGTGGGTGGATCACAAGGTTAAGAGATCAAGATTATCCTGTCCAACATGGTGAAACCCCGTCTCTACTAAAAATACAAAAAGTAGCTGGGTGTGGTGGCACATACCTGTACTCCCAGCTACTTGGGAGGCTGAGGCAGGAGAATCGCTTGAACCTGGGAAGTGGAGGTTACAGTGAGCCGAGATCATGCCAACACTCCAGCCTGGCAACAGATCGAGACTCCATCTCAAAAAAAGAGAAAAAAGCCAATCTGAAAAGGCTACATACTGTATGATTCCAATTATATGACAATCTGAAAAGGAAAAACTTATAACAGTAAAAAACTGAGTGGTCGACAAGGGTTGTGGGGAGGGATGTATAGATGCAGCACAGAGGATTATTACAGTAGTATTTTCATCAGTTTGGGCTGCTATTACAGAATACTACAGACCGGTTAGCTTAGGCAACAGAAATTGATTTCTCATAGTTCTAGAGGTCAGGGAATCCAAGATCAAGGTGCTAGCACAACTGGTATCTGGTGAGGGTGCACTTCCTAGTTTGCAGACAGCTATTTTCTCATTATATTCTCACATGGTGGAGAGAGAGAGAAATCACCTGTCTCCTATCTTTTCTTATATGGGCACTAGGGTACTAATTGCATTCATGATAGCTTGACTCTCAAGACCTAATTACCTCCCAAATGCCCCATCTCCAAATATCATCACATTGGGGATTTAGGTTGCAACATATAAATTTTTGTGAGGATGGGGTGATTGGTAAAGTAGGGGCAAACATTTAGTCCACAGCAGGCAGTCAAACTATTCTGTATGATACTATTGTGGTAGATCATGTCATTATACGTTTGTCAAAACTTACAGCCTGCACATAAGAGTGAACCCTAAAGTAGGGACTTTGGGTGATGATTTGTCAATGTATATTCATCAATTATAACAAATGTACTACTCTGGCATAGGATGTTAACAGAGTGGGAGAGGCTATGCATATGTGGGAGCAGGGAACATATAGGAACTTTGTACTTTCTGCTCAATTTTGCAATAAACCTAAAACTGCTCTAAAAATAGTCTATTTTTAAAAAATTAAAGTAAGAATAAATATTTCATAATACACGGAACACAGACACTCTCTTATTTATTTTTTTTTTTTGAGACAGAGTTTCACTCTTGTTACCCAGGCTGTAGTGCAATGGCGCGATCTCGGCTCACTGCAACCTCCGCCTCCTGGGTTCAGGCAATTCTCCTGCCTCAGCCTCCTGAGTAGCTGGGATTACAGGCACGCGCCACCTTGCCCAGCTAATTTTTTGTATTTTTAGTAGAGACGGCGTTTCACCATGTTGACCAGGATGGTCTCGATCTCTTGACCTCGTGATCCACCCGCCTCGGCCTCCCAAAGTGCTGGGATTACAGGCTTGAGCCACCGCGCCCGGCCGATACTCTCTTCTTTATATATTATGTACAATTATCTTTACACTACAGAGTTAAATAGTTGTAAAGGAGACCGTACAATACACAAAGCCTACATATTTATATCTGACTTTATGCAGAAAAAAACAAGCCAACCCTGAATTATAAGATAACTTGCTGAAAACTGGCTTACTTGATGTAGAAAAATTGAGGTCCATTAATATCTCCCACCATATGCAAAGTTAAAGTACAATGGAATTTGATATGAAGGATAAAACTATTACAGAAAATGCAGAAGAATGGTGAATTAAGGGTAGAGAACAGCTTCTTTAAGAAGATCATAAAAGCACAAACTATAAGGATTAATATACTTAATATTGACATCATATATCAAAATTAAGGACTTTCATCCAAGGAAAAACACAGTGGAAAAAGAGATAGATGACAACTGGAAGAAAATACTTACAATGTTTAAAACTGGCAAAGAATTAATATCCACAACATACAGAACACTACTTGCACATCAAAAAATTTTGGAAAGGATGTGAAAGTAGGTAAATAAAGGGCATCATTTTTCTCCTATTTTATTCTATTTTCTCTCCCCATATTCTTCACAATAAACATTGTTTTGCCTGTGCATCCTAGAAAATTGTTAAAATTGTTGCATTTTTACTGTTAGCCTGTTTCACATTTTCTTTTCTTTCCTTTGTTGTTGTTGTTTATTTATTTATTTATATTTATATATTTTTTTTTTTTGAGACTGGGTCTCTGTTGCCCAGGCTGGAATGTAGTGGTGCAATCTTGGCTCACTGCGACCTCAACCTCCCAGGTTCAGGCAATCCTTCCACCTCAGCCTCCCAAGCAGCTAGAACCACAGGCGTGGGCCACCATGCCCAGCTAATTTTTGTATTTTTGGTAGAGACAGGGTTTCACTATGTTGCTCAGGCTAGTCTGGCACTCCTTGGCCTCCCAAAGTACTGGGATTACAGGTGTGAGCCACCATGCCCGGCCTATCTCACATTTTCTAGGCTACTTAAAAAAAATTCTCGTTTAACACTAAGTCAGTGAAACTTCCACATGAAGACAAACTGCTAGAGAAATTCAAGATCTTTAGGCTGTAAATTTAAAATGCCATATTATAAAACACTGTTGAGCAAAAGATTCGTGTGTTATTTGGATCAAATTTGAATCAGGGTACAAAGCTTTTTGTGCTATGATATACAGAACAGAGCACAGATGCTTGAAAGGATTAACACAGAACAAAACAATGTCCATTACTGCCCACTGAAAAATGAGCCACGATCTTTACCATAAACAAGTGACTTTTTGAAAGCTAAAAACTTAATGCCTACTGTGAACTAAATTTGCTAAGTAAGAATAATTAGATGGCTGAAAACTTTAGTATGTGTTATATTTATAATAAATCCTTCAGCCATCTGACTCCAGTAATTTTCCACTCTCACTCTTTTCCCTTCTTCTCCACCCTCAATTTCCGCACACACTCAGATTAAATATTTGTTAGAACAGTGCTACTTACAGAGTGGGACCAGCAGCAGCAGCAGCAGCAGCAGCAGCAGCTTCTTGCTAGAAATGCAAAACCTCAGGTCCTACTGAATCAGTCTGCTTCAATAAAAACTCTGGTGACTCATGTACACATTAAAGTTTGAGATCCCCAGACCTCCCTTTTGAAACTATTTATCTCTCTGCAGGGGTTCCCAAACCCCAGGCTGCAGACTGGTACAGGTCTGTGGCCTGCTAAGAACCAAGCCGCACTGCAGGAGGTGAGCACTGAGCAAGAGAGCAGCGGTTCCGTTAGATTATCATAGGAGCAGGAGCCTTACTGTGAACTGTGCATGGGAGGAATCTAGGTTGCAGGATGTGTGCTCCTTTATAATCCCTCTAATGCCTACTGATCTGAGGTGGAACAGTTTCATCCCCAAAACATCCTCCCCAAATCCCCTGTCTGTGGAAAAATGGTCTTCCATGGAACAAGTCCTTGGTGCCAAAAGGTTGGGGTCTCCAGTATCACTATGTTGTGCAGGCTGGAATGCAGTGGCTATCCACAAGCTGGATGATTGCGCACGTCTGATGAAAACGGCTCAAAAAGGCATTTTTGCCTAATAATCCTTTGGAAGTGACTTAAAAGAGGGTCAATCATGTATGCTTTTATATACATCGCCTGTCCAACTACTTCTTCCTGGACACGCATATTAAGATAATTATCTGGCAGAATATTCTTTGCCTGAGCTAAACCCAGAGATCTTTTAAACGCTTGCTGACTCACAGAACCTGGCACTTCGGGCTTTGCTGCTGCTACCTGGTGAAGAGGAGGGGTACGAACTCTAGGAGGCCGTCGGTCACGTCCGAACTATCAAGCCGACAGGACTAGTAGCCGAACACCCCTTTTGGTCATGCACCGCCGACTCTCATCTTTAAGATTCACGACCGATTGTCTGTTCGGTTTCTCACAGGCGTCTTCCTTTCGTGCACTAAGAGGGAAGAGCAGCGGCGGCCGCAGCAGGGCGCTGGGGTTGCGAGTCCAGCGGTGGGGCCGGGCGCCCTCCCTCTTTGCCCGCCGGGAGATGCGGACGCTCGCTCCCGGCTCGCTCCCGGCTCCCTCCAGTGCCTTCCGATGCGAGCTCAGGGACCTCGCTTTTCCTATTCCTCGAGCGCTCGCCGCACTTTCCAGCATCTCAGAAATATGACCCTTGTCACAGACTTTCGTGATCGTGCACTTTAAAGAAAAGCCAGAATGAATAAACTTGTCCAAATGAACTTGTCAGTTTAACGTGACGTCCTGGAGGGAAAGGACCATATCTTTCTCATCCCAGCTACCACAGCACCCAGCAGTCGGCTTGGCGCTCAGTGTTTCCCTAAGCATCAAAACAAGAATGACTAAAGAAACAGAAAAATAAATGCATGTAGAAACAAGAAATGAATGCATGAAAGAATGAAGAAAAGAAAGGGCCAGGCGCAGTGGCTTACACCTGTAATCCTAGCACTTTGGGAGGCCGAGGCAGGAGGATCGCTTGAGTCCAGGAGTTCAAGGTTGCATTGATCCATGATCGCAGCTCTGCCCTCCAGCCTGGGAGACAGAGTGAGACTCCGTCTAAAAAAAACAAAACAAACAAACAAACAAAAAGCCCCACAAAAACAAACAAAAAAAGACAGGATCCCCCCAGAGGGCCACGAGTGCCGGGTGCCGCAGCCCGGGGCCGGTGCGGAGGGTGCGTGGGCCGCTTGGTCTTAGCGCCCACCGTCGGGATCCCTCTGTAAGGCGCTTCTCCCGCAGACACTCCAACCCAAAGCGGGCCGCACCGCCTAGCTGGGCCCTTGGTAGGAGAGCGCAGGGGCTGCGGGCTGGTGCTCGGCGTCATCCTGCCGCTCCCGGGCCGCGCCATGTCTCAAGGCATGGAGGCGCTGGACCTGCCGGTGTGGAACTGCGCCTTGGACCTGTCCCTGGGCGGCACCACAGCTCAGTGCCCCAGGTCGCCCCTTGGTACGCCCCACGCCTCGCTGGGGGCCCCATCGCGGCCCCTTTCGGGACTGCTTACTTCCTCGGCTCTTACAGCTCGCGCGCGATCCTTGGTTCCATTCCCTACGGCCCCCACCCCGCCTCCTCGTCACCGCCCCCAGTCTCCCGGGGCTCGGGAAGGCTGGTCAGCTGACGGGTCGAACAAGGGCCCCAAGTGGGAAAGCTGCAGTTCTGGGTGGGAGGCGGCGGGGCGCGGCGGGGCGGGGCGGCGCCTTGGGGGCGGGGCGGGAGCGCCTGGCCACGCGCCGCATCCCGCCCGGAGCGTACAGAGCAGCCTTTCAGCCGCCCGAGCAGGGCCCGCCGCAGCCCGCTGCAGCCCTCCTGAGCCGCGCCTGCCCTCGGGCCGCGGTCTGCACGCACTGCACGGCCGGTAGGAAGGGTAAGAGAAGGGGGACCCGCTTAGAAGGGCTCCAACTTCAGCGGACGTGTTCCGGCTAGGGCGGAATGAGTCTGCTGTGAACGCTTTTTCCTGCTCCGAATCCCGAGACCCATGGAAAGTTTTGAAGGAGGAGGCGTGGCCCGGCAGCCTTGTCGTTTTCCCCAGGCGAGGATTCCGGAGAGAGGATCAGGTGTTTTCAGGTTAACCGCCAGGTGAGGAGTCTGGGCTGCATCTTTCAGGATGCCACTCTGGAGAAATCCTCCTGAAGTCGATGGCTTTACTGTCCTAGACTAGAGCTTGCTTGCTGCCTTGGGAATGCTTGTATTAACTGCTTCCAGTTAGTTAAATAAGGCTGGGCTGTGCCTTCCGGAACAAACAGGCCTTTCCCTCAGGTGGGAGGGTTGTAGTGTGGCTAACCCCAGTTCCTCGGCCTTTATGAAAAGGCGCACAGTTCAGCCGGTTGGCGCTGCCAGCGGGCTCCTCCTCTGTAGTCAAAGCTCCAGTCACCCCAGCACAGTTAAGCGAGGTTGTGAGTACAAACAGGCCTTGGCTCCCTCGTTCCCTGCTCTCCAAACAGATATATATATATATATAAATCTGAAATATATATGTATGTGTGAGTGTGTGTGTGTCTCTGGCTGCACAGTACTTGTGGGAAACAAAACTGTGTGTCGTAAATTGAAAATAAAGAAAAGGTTAGTAGGAGAGAGGTGGGAGAGGTTTCTTATGGGTGTCAGGATGCAGATTCTGATATTTTATGTTGAAGGAACCAACTACATAGTTCTCCCCAGAAATGGGATGTGGGTTTCACACTCAGCAGCTACTCACCACCTCTGTGATGTGATAACCAAAATCGGAGTTTTGGGAAATTTGACAGCTTTCTCCTATTGAGTCAGAAGTTTCTTGAGACTAGCCAGTCTTCCTCTTCATACCTTAAGAGGAGTCAAACGTCCTCTGCCGTGAACTTTCCACAGGCACACCCTTCTCCTTTAGCAAGCCCTTCCTAGGTCAGTATCTGTGGCCAGTACTCTAAAAACGGCACATTTTCCATACAGAAGCCATCATAATACCAATTTTATTTAAGCTCCTCTAATAAAAACTGGGTGATTCCTGGTAAAGTATTTGAGGCAGCCACATTTTTTTTCTGTGAGGGAGGAACATATCAAAAGTGTTGTTTTTAAAAATAGAGTAATAGGTATAAATATTTTAATGAAGCAAGTGAGAAGAACTGAGAGACATAGTTTGAGGAGAGGGGCACAGAATACAGAACTGAAAGTCAAGAATGATCATATTCAAAAGCTGATCTCTTTGGCTAGGTCTCTCAGTGAAGCGAAACCTAGAACAAGACAATTTTAAAACTGGTGGAAAAAGAGATGGCTTTGTGACTATAGCTATCAAAGTAAAAATAGTGGCCAAAGAAAACTCTTCTGTCCATAAAAAGTTAAAAAGCCCCTGAAGCTCGGCTGTTTTCTTTAGCTAAGGCCTACAATCTAAGTTCCTTTTTTTTTTTTTTTTTTTTTTTTTTTTTTT
>NW_016107576.1:1337424-1361583 GCF_001604975.1 Cebus imitator | reverse complement strand
TTTTGTTTTTTACAAAGTGAAGGTTTGTGGCAACCTTGTATCCAGCAAGTCTATTGGTGCCATTTTTCCAACAGCGTGTACTCACTTTATATCTGTGTCACATTTTAGCAATTCTCTCAATATTTCAAACTTTTTCATCATTTTTATTATGTCTGTTATGGTGACCTGTGACCAGCGATCTTTGATGTTACTGCTGTAATTGTTTTGGGGTGCCATGAACTGTGCCCATATACGACAGGGAACTCAATAAATGTTGTATGTGTTCTGACTACTCCACCGACCAGCCATTCCCCTCTTTTCCTCTCCTCAACCCTCTTTATTCCCTGAGGCATAACAATATTGAAATTAGCCCAATTAATAACCCTTCAGTGGTCTCTAAGTGTTTGAGTGCAAGGGACAATCACAGGTCTCTCACTTTAAAGCTAGAAATGATTAAGCTTAGTGAGGAAGGTATGTTGAAAGCCGAGGCAGACCAAAAGCTAGGCATGTTGTGCCATTTAGCCAAGTTCTGAATGCATATGAGAAGGACTTTTTTTTTTTCTGAGACAGAGTCTTACTGTCTCACCCAGGCTGGAGTGCAATGGTGCAATCTTGGCTCACTGCAACCTCCATCTCCCAGGTTCAAGCGATTCTCTTGCCTCAGCCTCCCAAGTACCTGGGACTATAGACACATGCCACCATACCCAGCTAATTTTTTGTATTTTTTAATAGAGACAGGGTTTCACCATGTTGGCCAGGATGGTCTTGATCCCTTGACCTTGTGATCCTCCCTCCTCAGCCTCCCAAATTTCTGGGATTACAGGCATGAGCCACCGTACCTGGCTGAGAAGTTCTTGAAGGAAATTGTGAGTACTACTCCAGTGAACACACAAGTGATAAAGAAGCAAAACAGCCTTATTGCTATTATGGAGAAAGTTTTAGATAGAAGATCTGGATAGAAGATCAAACCAGCCCCAACATTTGCTAAGTCTAAAGCATAATCTAGAGCAAGGCCCAAACTCCCTTCAATTCTTTGAAGGCTGAGAGAGATGGTGAAGCTGCAGAAGAAAAGTTTCAAGCTAGTTGAGATTGGTTCATGAGCTTGAAGAAAGGAAGCCATCTCTATCACATATAAGTACAAGGTAAAGCAGCACATGCTGATATAGAAGCTGCAGCAAGTTATTTGGAAGATCTAGCTAAGATCAGTGATGAAGGAGGCTACTTTAAACAACATATTTTCAGTGTAGACAAAACAGTCTTCTATTGGAAGAAGATTTCCATCTAGGACTTTCCTAGGTAGAGAGGACAAGTCAGCATCTGATTTCAAAGCTTCAAAGAGCAGGATGACTCTCTAGTTAAGAACTAGTGCAGCTGGTAACTTTTAAGTTGAAGCCAGTCCTCATTTACCATTCCATAAATCCTAGGGCACTTAAGAATTATGTTAATCTACTCTGCCTCTACTTTGTAAATGGAACAGCAGAGCCTAGATGGCATTACATTTGTTTACAGCATGGTTTACCTTTTAAGCTCATGGTTGAGACCTACTGCTCACAAGATTCCTTTCAAAATATTAATGCTCATTGATAATACCTCTGGTCACCAAAAAGCTCTGATGGAGATGTACAAGGAGATGAATGTTGTTTTCATGTATGTCAACACAACATCCATTCTGCAGCCCATGGATCAAGGAGTAATTTCAACTTTCATGACTTATTATTTAACAACTACATTTTGTAAGATTATGGGTTGCCATAGAAAATTATTCCTCTCATGAATCTGGGCAAAGTAAACCCTCTGTAAAGGATTCATCATTCTGGATGCCATTAAGAACATTCATGATTCATGGGAGGAGGTCAAAATATTAATATTAACAGGAGTTTGGAAGTTGATTTTAACCCTCACGGATGGTTTTGAAGGGATCAAGACTTCAGTAGAGGAAGTATTAGTCAGTGCAAAAGAAATTGTGGGTTTTGCTGTTACTTTTACTGGCAAACAACACAATTACTTTTGCACCAATCTACTAACCACAGATGTGGTGGAAATACCCAGAGCACTAGAAGAGAAGCCTAAAGATGTGACTGAATTGCTGCAATGTCATGATCAAGCTAGAATGGATGAGGAGCTGTTTGTTATGGGTGAGCAAAGAAAGTGGTTTCTTGAGATGGAGTCTACTCCTAGTGAAGATGCTATGAACACTGTTGAAATGGTAACAAATAATTTAGCATATTCCATAAACATAGTTGATAAAACAGCAGCAAGTTTTGAGAGGACTATCTCCAGTTTTGAAAGAAGTTCTACTGTGGGTAAAATGCAATCAAACATCATTGCTTGCAACAGAGAAATATTTTGTGAAAAGAACAGTTAATTGATATGTCAAATTTCGTTGTTGTCTTCCTTTAAGAAATTGTCCCAGCCACCCCAACCTTCAGCAACCACCACCCTGATTAGTCAGCAGCCATCAACAAGGAGGCAAGACCCTCCACCAGCAAAAAGATTACAGCTTACTGAAGGTTCAGATAATTGTTAGCATGTTTTAGTAATGAAGTACTTTTAAATTAAGGTTTTTTTTTTAAAAGACATAATGCTATTGCAGACTTAATAGACTATGGTATAGTGTGAACATAACTTTTATATGCACTAGGAAACAAAAAAATTTTTGTGACTTGCTTTACTATAATATTTGCTTTATTGTGGTGATCTGGAACCAAACGTGCAGTATTTCTGAGGTATGCCAGTAATTTTATTTCCAGATTTCATTTTATCAAACTGCAGTGTTCTGTTCAATATTAAATGTTTAAAACTGTGTTTTCGGTTTGTTTATTTGTTTGCTTTGGCAATCATCTGAATTTTTTTTTTCTCCCCACTCCTCTCAGCCTGCCTATAGCTGAGCTTTCTACTCTGTCTTGAGCTTGGACCTCAGCCCCTTTTTCCTGGTGTAAGAGACTGTGTCCAGGGAATGTTGTCCATACTCCTTTTCCCTCAGCTGGGTGGGTTGTTTCCTTTCTTCTCTTTTGAAGGTTGGGTTTTGTTTTCTCCCCTTGAATACATCTCTGTAGTTTCAGCCTAAAACATCTGCCAGGTAATAATTGGTAAGTCATGAGGCAGAATATTCTCAAAAATTGTCTTTGTTGTAATTCTAGAAGACCCACAATTTAAATGGTGGCCTTAAAAAAATCATACTACTTTATACCAACTACAGGAATTTGGTAGAGATAGAGAGAATATAGGGATTCACCAACATGACAATGAGGTAGCCTTGTCCAAAATTAAGGTAACCTCAATGCTTTGAGGAAAAAATGATGAATTATTTCTTTATAACTTCTTTTCCTTAGGGAGGGTCATCACCTTGCCTTTATTAAGTTGGGCTCTTACTGAAAATGTTGAAGAAAGAAAAATGTTAGGAAATATCATAATTCCAGTCATTTTCCTCAGCTTTAATGGCATGTGGAATCCTTTATTGCTGAGAAATGGAGTTTCCCTTTCTTTACCTCTGCCTCAGAGAACTGTTTCTTCAAGTTTTCAAAGGAGTGTGACTTGTTTAGAACAAGAACTTTAAAAATATGCAGCTCTAGTTCTGCCTTCCTGGTGTTCTGAGGCAGCCAAGTGGTGCTCAGAGGTGGTTTTTAGGAACTTGGTGGCACGGTTGTCAGTAGGGAAACTCCTGAAATGTTGGCATGTTTATCTTTCAGGAGTGGCTCTAATAGAAAATGAAAAGCCCCTGTGGCCTTCCTTCAAGGGGCTTCTTAGGATTAGAATGACCATGCCATTTATGTTCTGAGAGCTGTGCTGAGAAGGGAACCAAAGTTTTCTTCTTTGCCTTTTTTCCCCCTCAACTTCATTGAATTGAGGCCTAGCTACCCTACTTAGCTACCTCAAAACCTCAGTTGGCTAGACATTTTTCTTTCTTCCTCTCTTGTGAGACTAGCAGATCATGAGGAAATTTGTTCATAGTAGGAACTGGAGACTGAAAAAATGATTTGGGAGTTGTTAGGATTGGTCCAAAGTCTTTCATCTATTGGACTGCCCCCTGACGTCATCCTAGTCATTACTATAGAAACATTGACTTTTAGTCTCTGTATCTATCACTCCTTCCACCCTCTACCCCAAACCAATCATGCACAAAGTAAGGCAGGGAAATACCTGAATACCTGATACATATCAGACTCTTTCTTTTTGAAATAGCCCATTTTAACTCATAATGACAATTCAAGAATTCACATGTTAATTACCAAAAATGAAGAAAATATGAAAAACTTAATGAAGAAAATTAAGATTACCTATAATACTACCTCACAGAGATTATAAAAATATCAAGGTTTTTTTTTGCTGGTTCATGTTCTTCTCGACTTTAAAATGTCTACACACACATATAAACATTTTTTTTGGTTGTTTTCCAGTCTGGGTCTTGTTCTGTCACTCAGGCTGGAGTGCAGTGGCACAGCGATAGCTTATTGCAGCCTCAAACTTCCAGACTCAAGCAATCCTTTTGCCTCAGCCCCCTAAGTAGCTGGGAATGCACGTCCCTGCCACCACTCCTGGCTAGCTTATTTATTATTATTATTTGTAGAGATGGGGATCTCCCTATGTTACACAGGCTGGTCTCAAACTCCTGGGCTCAAGGGATCCTCCTGCCTTAGCTTCCCAAAGTTCTGGGATTACAGGTCTGAGGCACCAAGCCCAGCCTATGCTGATTTTTGAAAAATAGCAGCATAGGCTGGGCATGGTGCCTCAGACCTGTAATCTCAAATCTATTCTGTAACTGAAAAAATTACAATATGCCATAGACATCTTTAAGTCAGTGCAAAGTTAAAAATAGGGCTTCAATTAACATTTTTGTAACTATCTTTCTAATTCATTATTTTAAAAATTGTATCATAAATACATAGAAGTTTGATTCTTAAGTCACAGATACTTTTATAGATACTGCTCAAGTGCCAAAGTTTACATTTCTTTTAATAGTTTTAAAATCATTCCTCATAAATAAAAATTAAGACAGGTTTTTACCAATCTGATTGTTAGTAAATTAATATTGTTAAATGTTCACTGGCTTGTTCAGATCCATTGCCTGTAATATTGGATTGCCTCTTTCTTACTAATAGTCTGGAGCTCTCTACAGGTAATAATAGATAGTTAACTTTTGCCTGTGTAAACATTGCATATTTTTTTCCAAGTCTGTTTGTCTTTTAACTTTTTGAAGTTTTAAATTTTTATGTTAAGAGCTGTCAGTCATTTTTATATCTTCTAAATTTTTTTGTACTTAAAAAGGTATGTTACTGGGCATGGTGGCTCATGCCTGTAATCCCAGCATTTTGGGAGGCCGAGGTGGGTGGATCACGAGGCCAGGAGTTAAAGACCAGCCTGGCCAACATAGTGAAACCCCGTCTCTACTAAAAATATAAAAATTAGCCAGGCGTGGTGGTGGACGCCTGTAATCCCAGCTACTCAGGAGGCTGAGCCAGGAGAGTCGCTTGAAACTGGAAGGCAGAGGTTACAATGAGCTGAGATCATGCCACTGCACTCCAGCCTGGGCAACAGAGTGAGACTCTGTCTCAAAAAAAGAAAAAAGGAAAAAGCCATGTTAAATTATTTTTAAAATCCTATATCTTATACTGCTATCAATTTTATTTTAAAAATATGTCTACATTTTATTTTTGCATTCAGTTTGAGAGAGTACTCTAATTTTCTCTTTCCCAAATGGATAGAAAATTATTATAATAACAACTCATTGAATAATTTATTCTTTGGAAAGACTTTAGGAATAATGAGTAAAACAAAGTAGAGTTTCTATCATCAGCAACCAGGCAGCTAAATTACCTACAGCTCGCTAATGTATCTTGACTAAGCAAGACTTTTGAATACATTTTTAATTCACTTTTTAATGTTGATATTTTAGACTTTCTATTATTTTTGTTATTAATATTGTTGTTATAATTTGATCACAAAAGGTATTAACCAAGGAAAAGTTCATGTAGTCAAGGTTGATGTCTCATTATTGATTCATTTCTTTTTTCCAACAAATTTTCATTGAACACCTATTACATGCTCGATACTGTGCTGTATGCTGGGCTATTTGATAATAAGCAAGACCCATCCTTCATTAAGTCCCTTGTAGGAAAGACCAATAAAGATTGTGATTGTAATTATGAAGGAAATAAAGTCATGATAGAGGCAGTGGGGAAGGCCACATTAATAGAGTGGTCAGAGAGTCCTGTCTACAGAGGTATCATTTGTGCTGAGATGAAGGATGACAGGAAGGAACCAGACACACAAAGAGCTAGGGGAACTGCGTCTGAGCTGGTTTCAAATTTTTGCAGTTGCGAATTGTGCTGCTATGAACGTGTGTGCAAGTATCTTTTTTCACATAATGACTTTTTTTTTTTTTTTTTTTTTTNTTTTTTGAGACAGAGTCTCACACTGTCACCCAGGCTGGAGTGCAGTGGCGCAATCTCCACTCACTGCAATCTCTGCCTCCTGAGCTCAAGTGATTCTCCTGCCTCAGCTTCCCGAGTAGCTGGGATTACAGGCATCTGCAACCAAGCCCGGCTAATTTTTTTGTATTTTTAGTAGAGATGGGGTTTCACTGTGTCGGCCAGGCTGGTCTTGAACTCCTGACCTCATGATCTGCTGCCTTGGCTTCCCAAAGTGCTGGGATTACATGACCCACCAAGCCTGGCTCATATAATGACTTCTTTTCCTTTGGGTAGATACCCAGTAGTGGGATTACTGGATCAAGTAGTAGTTCTACTTTTAGTCTTTTAAGGAATCTCCACACTGTTTTCTATCGTGGTTATACTAGTTTACATTCCCATCAGCAGTGTAAAAGTGTTACCTTTTCACTGTATCCCCACCAACATCTATTTTTTGAATTTTTGATTATGACTATTCTTGCAGGAGTGAGGTGGTATCACATTGTGGTTTTGATTTGCATTTCCCTCATCATTAGTGATGTTGAGCATTTTTTCATGTTTGTTGGCCATTTGTATATCTTTTTCTGAAAATTGTCTATTCATGTCCTTAGCCCACTTTTTTATGGGATTATTATTATTATTATTATTATTTTTCTTGCTGATTTGAGTTCCTTGCTGATTCTGGGTATCAGTCCTTTGTCAGATATGTAGATTGTGAAGATTTTCTCCCACTCATTGGGTTGTCTGGTTGTCTGTTTACTCTGCTGATTGTTTCTT
The DNA here is from genome assembly GCF_001604975.1 of Cebus imitator. NCBI lineage: Eukaryota > Metazoa > Chordata > Mammalia > Primates > Cebidae > Cebus > Cebus imitator. The sequence goes on along the minus strand of NW_016107576.1, from coordinate 1,354,420 downwards.
TTGCTGTGCAGAAGCTTTTTCTTTTTTCCTTTTTTTTTTAAGACAGAGTTTTGCTCTTGTTGCCCAGGCTGGAGTGCAATGCAATGGCGCCATCTCAGTTGATCACAACTTCTGCCTTCCAGGTTCAAGTGATTCTCCTGCCTCAGCCTTCCAAGTAGCTGAGATTACAGGCGTGCCACCACACCCAGCTAATTCTGTATTTTTAGTAGAGACGAGGTTTCTCCATGTTGGTCAGGCTGGTTTTAAACTCCCAACCTCAGGCGATCCGCCAACTTTAGCCTCCCAAAGTGCTGAGATTACAGGTGTGAGCCACCACACCCAGCCCAGTTTCATTCGTCTACATGTGGCTTGCCAATTATTCCAGCACCATTTGTTGAATAAGATATCCTTTCCCCACCTTATGGTTTTGTTTGCTTTGTCAAAGATTAGTTTGCTGTAAGTATTTGGCTTTATTTCTGGGTTCTCTATTCTGTTCCACTGGTTTGTATGCCTATTTTTATATCAGTACCATGCTGTTTTGGTGACTATGGCCTTATAGTATAGTTTGAAGTCAGGGAATATGATGCCTCCAGATTTGTCTTTTTGCTTAGTCTTGCTTTGACTCTTCAGGCTCTTTTTTGGTTCCATATTAATTTTAGGATTTTCTTTCTAGTTCTGTGAAGAATGATGGTGGTATTTTGATGGGAATTGAATTGAATTTGTAGATTGCTTTTGGCAGTATGGTCATTTTTACAATATTGATTCTACCCATCCATGATCATGGGATGTGTTTCCATTTGTTTGTATCATTTATAATTTATCTTAGCAGTATTTTGTAGTTTTCCTTGTAGAGGTCTTTCACCTCCTTGGTTTAGAATATTCGTAAGTATTTTTATTTTATTGCAGCTATTGTGAAAGGAGTTGAGTTCTTGATTTGATTCTCAGCTTGATCTGCAGCTGAAGCATTTGGTTGAATATGTACAGATCACTACTTTAAGGAGATGGGTGGAGGAACAGGTGGAGGGCAGCTTTGAGAGACCAATTAGACCTGTGGATGGAGCTTCAAAAAAAGAGATTGCAAAAGAGATTTGCTGGATATGCAAATATGGAAACCCACATCATGTGGAGAGTATTTAAAGTCACAGCATTGGACAAGCTGTTCTAGAACAAAGGAAACCATACTGTGCCCCAAGATACTCTGACATCAAGAGGAGGGAGGTGTCCTGACACTGACAGAAGAGGCTGTCCCAAGGAGGCAGTGGTCAGCTGTATCAAATGCTGCTGAGCCACTAAGCCTGATAAGTGTTTGTTAGAATCTATAGCAAGAGATGGTTTACCCTGAGTGTTTTAATAGAGTGATAGAAATGGGAACCCAGTGTTTTGTTCTAGAAAATCTATAACACAAAGTCAGCTTGAGGAGATAAATGCTGGATTGATTCCATTAGATGGCTTTACTTTTTTTTTCTTCTCATTTTGTTAATGGGATCATGTAGAAGTTTCCCGAATGTATGGACTAGGATGGCTGTTTGCCAAAATGTCACGTTTTTAATTTAAATTTTATTTCAGTTTTTCTTTTTGAGACAGGGTCTTGCTCTGTTGCACAAACTGGAATGCACTGGTATGATTACGGCTCACTGCAGCCTTGACCTCCCCAGGCTTAAGTAATCCTCCCACCTCAGCCTCCCAAGTAGGTGGGACTACATGCCCAGCTAACTTTTTGTATTTTTAGTAGAGACGGGGTTTTGCCATATTGCCCAGGCTGGTCTCAAACTCCTGAGCTCAAATGATCTGCTGCCTCGGCCTCCCAAAGTTCTGGGATTACAGGGATGAACCACCGCACTTGGTCATATTGAGTTATTTTGTCCTTTGGTATTAGTATGTTGCTTGCCTTCAACAAAACAGGAAGAAGAGAGGAATGGATACTAGACAGGCAACTAGTAGTGTCTGTCACAGAAGTCTCTCAATTTACTTTTCAGGCTTCCTTTTCCATGAAGGGATTGAAGGATATTCTCCACAAAATGGGAGAGTAAAGAAAGAAGCAGACATGGGATCCAAGAGATGGGGATTCCAGTTTAGGAAGGCAGTGAAGGAATTCCCAAAGTTATGGCCTTGAAAAGTGATTAGAAAGCAACCAGGTAGATTTGAGCAAAAGGATGAGGGCTGTAGGAATTGATGTCTCCGTGGAAGAAAGAAATTGACAGGGTACCTGGCTTGTGTGTATTTAAGAGTGCTGTCAGATTCAGCCAGAGTTTGTTGATAAAGTTATAGTTGACATGCAGAAAACTAAACAAATGGGGAAAAGGGTAATTAACTCCAGGAAAATAGTTCGAATGAGGAAGAATATAACATTACAGTATGTGAATAGCTCAACTATGAAGAGTTTTTGCATATTTACTTCATAAAATCTGAATGTTAATTTATCCAAAATTTGTAATAAAACTTTGTTAGGAAGATGAGTGGGGGAGGTGAAAATAAACCCATATTTTCCAATGGAGGATACGAATTGACAATATCTAAAGTGAAAAAATAGTGGCATAGGTATTATTTAGAAATTTTAAAGTAAATGACTTTTAAAAGACAGATAAAAGTAGTTGTACCTAAGGAACAGAAATCAAGAGGTGGAATTTATTAAAAATTCATTTAAAATTATGTATAGGCCAGGCACAGCGTCTCACATCTATAATCCCAGCACTTTGGGAACCCAAGGTGGAAGGCTCATCTGCGTCCAGGAGTTTGAGACCAGCCTGGGAAACGTGGCAAGACCCCATCTCTACAAAAAATTTAAAAACTAGCTGAGCATGGCAGCACATACCTATGGCCTCAGCTACTCTGGAGGCTGAGGCGGAAGGATTGCTTGAGCCCAGGATGTTAAGGTTCCAATGAGCCATGATTGCATTACTACACTCTAGTCTGGGCGACAGAGTGAGATCCTATTTCAAAAAAAGAAAAAAAAAAAGAAAAGAAAAATACAGTTATGTATATTATTAAATTTGTTTGAGGGAAATAAAGATGGTGGGGAATTAGGTGAAACCAGATCATGCAGAGCCACACAGATTTGGGTTGCTGGTGTGGGGACCTGGGAGGCTGGTTTTACCACTCACTGTAATGAGGATACAGAATGAAGGATGGATTTGGGAAGTGGTTTGCCCTGCCTACCTTGCCTCATCCTCTGAGGCTGATAAGATATATTTGTAAATAAAAAGAAGAAAATTCTGGCCGGTCTCAGTGGCTCACACCTGTAATCCCAACATTTTGGGAGGCCAAGGTGGGCAGATCACCTGAAGTGAGAAGTTTGAGACCAGACTGGCCAACATGGCAAACCCCTGTCACTAGTAAAAATAAAAAAATTAGCTGGACGTGGTGGCAGGCACCCTGTAGTCCTAGCTACTCTGGTGGCTGAGGCAGGATAATCACTTGAATCTGCAAGTTGGAGGTTTCAGTGAGTCAAGATCATGCCACTGCACTCCAGCCTAGGTGACAGCATGAGACTTCATCTCAAAAAAACAAAAACAAAAACAAAGTTTGTGTGCTGCTACACCAATATATGATACCTAAACAGATCTGGTAGGAAACATGATGCCTATTAAAATTATTTTCTGTTTGTTGGGGCTAGGGGAACAAACATCAATTTCTTAAAGCTAACAAGTTTATAATATCAACTGGGACAACAAAGAACAACCTCAGCTGAGGTGTGGTCAGAGCTCTGAAACAATAAGGAAGTAGTTTCAAATGTTTTTTATAATTTTTTCCCATCAGTTAAAAGAACATCCACCCTCTTTAAATATGTATTCATTTACATATCATATGCAGAAACATATGTATATTATGAAACAGATAAAATGAACGTTTTGAGGAATGGGATAGATGAGGATATTAAAAATGAATTGCCAGTCTGGGCACAATGGCTCACTCCTGTAATTCTAGCACTTTAGGAGGCCAAGGCCTGAGGCTTGCTTGAGGCCAAGAGTTCAATACAAATCTGGCCAACATAGCAAGATCCCATCTCTATTTTTTTAAAAATTAAAATAGAAAAAAAATGAATTGCCAAATGCAGCAACTTCATCTTATGACTTCATAGTGTCATTAGCAAGTATCTTATGGTACTATATATACTTAGAGTCATACACCTCATTGAGCAATCATAGTTTTCTTGATAAATCTGCTTTTCCCCCTAGCTTCTTTTCAGATCAGATACGCTTTTCGTATTTTATTTAAAAACCCATGGTTAACAAAATTTAGAGTGTCAGCTCTCCTGTTTTTTTATATTAATTTGGGCTTACATTAGTTTTATAATAAACCTAATTTTTTGCAACAATTCTTTTTATTTTTAATTTTGTGGGTTCATTGTAGGTATAATATGGGATTACATATTACATATTGTAGGTATAAAATGGGATTATACCTACAATGGAGATGTTTTGATACAGGCATGCAATGCATTATAATCACATCATGGAGAATGGGGTATCCATTCCCTCAAGCATTTATCCTTTGTATTACACACAGTCCAATTATACTCTTTAATTGTTTTTAAGTTTACAATTAAATTATTATTGACTATAGTCACCCTGGTGTGCTAGCAAATACTAGGTCTTATTCATGCTTTCTCTTTGTACCCATTAACCCATCCCTACTGCCCCTTCAACTGCCACCTCTCTGCCACACTATTCTTCCCAGCCTCTGGTAACCATCCTTCTACTCCCTCTGTCCAACAAATAAATTTTTTTGATTTTTAGATCCTACATATAAGTGAGGACATACAATATTTATCTTTTTGTGCCTGGCTTATTTCACTTGTCATAATGATCACCAGTTCCATCCATGTTGTTGCAAATGACAGTATCTCATTTTTGTGACTGAATAGTACTCCATTGTGTGTATGTACCACATTGTCTTTATCCATTCATCTGCTGATGGACGTATAGATTGCTTCCAAATCTTAGCTATTGTGAACAGATCTGCAACAAACATGAGTGGGCAGATACCTCTTCGATATTACTGATTTCCTTTCTTTTGGGCATATACCTAGCAGTGGGATTGCTGGATCATATGGTAGCTCTATTTTCAGTTTTTTGAGGAACCTCCAAACTGTTCTCCATAGTGATTGTACTAATTTACAATCCCACCAACAGTGTATGAGGGTTACCCTTTCTCAACATCCTCACCAGTATTTGCTATGGCCTGTCTTTTGGATACAAGCCATTTTAGCTGGGGTGAGATGATATCTCATTGTAGTTTTGAATTGCATTTCTCTAATGATCAGTGATGTTGAGCACCTTTTCATATGCTGGTTTGCAATTTGTATGTCTGCTTTTGAGAAATGTCTATTCAAATCTTTTGCCCATTTTTTGATCAGATTATTAGATTATTTTTTATAGAATTGTTTGAACTCCTTATATATTCTGGCTACTAATCCCTTGTCAGATGGGTAGCTTGCAAATGTTTTCTCCCTTTCTGTGGGTTGTCTTTTCACTTTGTTGATTGTTTTCTTTTCTGTGCAGAAGCTTTTAAACTTGATTTGATTCCATTTGTTCATGTTTGCTTTGTTGCCTGTGCTTGTGGGGTGTTGCTCAAGAAATTTTTGTCCTGGAGATTTTCCCCAATGTTTTCTTGTAGTAGTTTCATAGTTTGGGGTGTTAAAGTATTTAATCCATTTTGATTTGTTTTTTATATGGTGATAGATAGGGGTTTAGTTTCATTCTTTTGCGTATAGATATCGTTTCCCCAACACCATTTATTAAAGACACTGTCTTTTCCCTAGTTTATGTTCTTGTCACCTTTGTCAAAAATGAGTTCACTGTAGGTGTGTGGATTTGTTTCTGCGTTCTCTATTCTGTTCCATTGGTCTGTATATCTGTTTTTGTGCCAGTACCATGCTGTTTTGGTTAGTATAGCTACATGATATAATTTAAAGTCAGATAATGTGATTCCTCCAGTTTTTGTTGTTTTTTTTTTTTCTGCTGAGGATAACTTTGGCTATTCTGGGTCCTTGGAGGTTCCATATCAATTTTAGGGTTTTTTTTTTTTTCTATTTCTATTTCTATGAAGAATGTCATTGGTATTTTGATAGAGATTGCATTGAATCTGTAGATTGCTTTGTAGTATGGACATTTTAACAATACTGATTATTTCAATTTATGAACGTGGAATATCTTTCCATTTTTTGATGTCCTCTTCAATTTCTTTCATCAGTGTTTTATAGTTTTCATTTAGACCTCTTTCACTTCTTTGGTTAATTTCTAGGTATTTAATTTTATTTGTGGCTATTGTAAATGGGATTACTTTTTAATTTTCTTTTTCAGATTGTTTGCTCTTGGCACATAGAAATGCTACTGATTTTTGTATGTTGATATTGTATCCTGCAACTTTACTAAAATTGTTTATCAGTTCTAACTGTTTTTTAGTGGAGTCTTTAGGTATTTTTCCAAATATAAGTTAATCTCATCTGCAAACAAGGATAATGTGACTTCTTCCTTTCCAATTTGGATACCCTTTATATTGCTCTAGCTAGGACTTCTAGTAGTATGTTGAATAACAGTAGTGAAAGTGGGTGTCCTTGTTGTGTTCCAGATCTGAGAGGAAAGCCTTTCAGTTTTTGCCCATTCAGTATGATACTGGCTGTGGGTATGTTGTACATAGTTTTTATTATGTTGAGGTATATTCCTTCTATATTCAGTTTATTAAGAATTTGTATCATGAAGCAATGTTGAATTTGATCAAATGCTTTTACAACATCAATTGAAAAGATTGTATCGTTTTTATTTTTCATTCTGTTAATACGATGCATCACATTGTTTGATTTGCATATGTTGAACCATTCTTGCATGCCAGGGATAAATCCCACTTGGTCATGATGAATGATCTTTCTAATATATTGTTGAATTTGGTTTGCTAGTATTCATACATGTGTATAGTTTCCAAAATTCCTTTTGTTATTACTTTCTAGTTTTATTCTGCTGTGGTCAGAAAAGATACTTGATATTATTTCAATTTTATGAGTGTGAGGGTAGAACAAGTCTGCTGTTGATGAAATCCCTCATCTTTTGTTTGTCTGGGAAAATCTTTATTTCTCCTTCATGTCTGAAGAATATTTTCACCAGACCTACTATTCTAGGGTAAAATTTTTTTTTCTTTAGCACTTTCAATATGTCGTGCTTCTCTCTTTTGGCCTTTAAGATTTCCACTGAAAAGTTTACTGCTAGATGTATTGATGTTCCATTATATATTATTCTTTTCTCTTGCAACTTTTAGGATCCATTCTTTATCCTTGATCTTTAGGAGTTTGATTATTAAATGCCTTCTGGTAGTCTTCTTTGGATTGAATTTACTTGGTGTTTTATAACCTTCTTGTATTTGGATATTGATATCTTTCTCTAAGCTTGGAAAGTTCTTTGTTGTTATTCTTTGAACTTTCTATTCCTATGTCTTTCTCTGCCTCCTCCTTAAGCTAATAACTCTTAAATTTACCCTTTTGAGGCGATTTTCTGGATCCTGTAGGCATGCTTCATTATTTTTTATTCTTTTGTCTCCTCTCACTATGTATTTTCAAATAACCTGTCTTCAAGCTCACTGATTCTTTCTTCTGCTTGATCATTTCTGCCATTAAGAGACTATGCTGGGTCAGACCTGAAGCCAGCACAGCACTGGGTCTTGCCCAAGTCCTGCTGTAACTACTTCCTGGCTACTGCCTATGTCTGCTCAAGGTTCTGGGACCCTACAATTAGCAGGCAGCAAAACCAACCAGGCCTATGTTCTTCCCTCCAGGATGGTGTGTTCTCCTAGGCCTCTGGTGGGTTCAGAGGTGCTGTCCAAGATTGAGGGACTAGAATAAAAAACCTTAGAAGTCTACCTAGTATTTTGTTGTATTGTGCCTGAGCTGGCACTCAAATTACAGGATGCAATTCTTCCCAGTCTTCCTTCCCCTTTCCAAAAGTAGAGGAGCCGTTCCCCATGGTCATCACCACCAGAGTCCCATGGGCAGTACTGCCAGACTACCACTGATGTTCTCTTAAGGCCCAAGGTCTCTTAAGTCAGCTTGTCATGAAGGCTGTCTAGCCTGGGACTCATCCTTCAGGGCATTGGGCTCCCTTCTGGCCCAGGGAAGGTCCAGAAATGCCAGCCAAGAGTCAACTCTTAGATTTGAGGACTCTGCTTATTGCTGTAGCCCCCATAGCCAAGATGAGCCTGAAGCCAGCAAATCTCAGAGGCTCACCTAAGGCCCTCGACGTAGTACCTGGGTGTCGCTGCTGCTTATTCAGTGCCCAAAGGCTCTTCAGTTAGCAGGTGATGAATGCTGCCAGGACTGGTCTTCCCTTCAGGGCAACAGGTTCCCTTCTGGCCCAGGGTGTGCCTAGAAGTGTTGTCCAGGAGCTAGGGCCTGGAACAGAGGCCTCATGACCCCGACCCATGCCCTATCTTGCTGTGTCTGAGCCAGTATCCAAGATGCAAGACAAAGTCCTCCCCACTCTTATTTCTCCTCTTTTCAAGCAGAAGGAAGGGGTCTTTTTTGGAGCCACTAGTTGTGCAGCCTGGGGTTAGGGGTGAGGTGATGTCAGCACTCCTTTAGCTGCCCTGGTAGCTTGGTAGATTGCCTGCCCCTCCAGTCCACTGTCTCTGGGCCCAGTACAGCACTAGGACTCGCCTAAGAATGGCAGTCCTTGTGGCTTAAATTGCCTTTCAGATTCACTTAGAGACCCAGAGCACTTTAGCCTGCAGTAGTGAAGTTTGTGGGAACTCGAGTTCCCTCCACAGGGACCTGTGACTCCCCTCTGGCTAGTGATGGTTTAAATGTTCACTCCGTGGGTGGGCATCAGCTGAATTTGGTCCAGTTTTCCTTTCTGTTCTAACAGGACAACACCGAGTTTACTGCCTCATAAGTGCTGTCCTCTCCCTCCCCCAGCATGCAGAGGCACTCTGTACCAGGTGGCCACGCTGGGGGTGGGGGAAGGGTGGTGTCAGTGATTCAGAACTGTTTTTTCTACCTCTTCAGTGCTTCTTTTAGCAATACAGAGTTAAAAGCTGGTAGTGTGAGTGCTCATCTGATTTTTGGTTCTTTTGAAAGTACTTTGCTTACATAGATAGATGTTAAATTGGTGTCTTCTTGTAAGGGGATGATGATTGGAGCCCTTTCTTCCGCCATCTTGCTCCACCTCCTGGGCTTTTGCAAGAATCTTTATGTCCTTTGCCTATTTCGCAAGGGTTATTTCCACAAAAACTAGATGATACATTCTAAAAATGCTTAAATGGGCCCACATAAACCATAACTGATAGGAATATGCTGAAAGTCAATGGGGACATCACCATCAACCCCCTAATTTAGGAAGCTTGAGCAATTTCCCCAGGATGCCTCACATGCCTAAGTGAAACACAGGCACCTGATGTTTTGTTTTGTTTTGTTTTGTTTCCTTAAGATAGGATCTTACTCTGTTGTCCAGGCTGGAGTACAGTGGCACAATCATAGCTCACTGCAGCCTTGAACTCCTAGGCTTAAGCGAATCTACTGCCTCTGCCTCCCGAGTAGCTGGGACTATAAGCGTGCACCACCATACTGGGCTGATTTTAAAAAGTTTTTGTAGAGACAGAGTCTCACTATATTGTTCAGGTTGGTCTTGAACTCTTGGCCTCAAGTGATCCTCCTGCCTCAGTCTCAAATCCCAAGTGTTGAGATTACAGATATGAGCCACTGTCCAGTTGCATCTGATGTTACTGATCAAGTGAGGGCACCTTAGGTATGATAGGTAATAATTCATATATTAAATCTGGGGAGATCTTAACTTCTTTGTTTTCTAAGTTAGCACAATTAGAAGCTCTAATACTTCCTTCTCACATACCAGTGAATGGTCTTGCATATGTCCTTGTGCACAAGGACCCCACTTTGGAGACCACTGCAGCAGGGGATAAAACAGCTTTCAGACCCCTTGTCAAGTAGGGTGAGGATCACGTAAGCCAAAGGCAACAGCAGCCTTGGTTGGTCAGCTTATTTGCTGACAAAATATCATCACTGAAACTGGTGTGTGTATTTTCCTGGGGCAAAGGTCAAGAGCCTTGTTCTGTTCTCATAGGGGTTTATGACCCCAGTAAGGTTAAGAATCACTGGTATCTTGTTTTGTTTTATTTGTTTCACAACTTCAGGCTTCCATAGACTCTTAGTCATTGGTTTGATAAAACTGAAATTGCCCTTGATCATATGACAGCCTTAAACTTAACCAACGTCACACATTTCTGATTGTCTGTGGAGAGAGTAGGTTTTCTGAATGTCAATGTCACATAGTCCTGATTATCTGTGGAGAGAGTAGGTTTTCTTAATACCGACGATAGCTTTGTTGTGCCTCTCTCCTGTTTTCTTACCACAGTACCAGTCTCAGCCTTCTTTTCTTTCATTTTCTATTCCAACGTCTCTAGCAGTTATTTAGCTCACTGTATGGGTGGCTTTCTATTCTATTCCAGATCTTATTTTTATGCCTTCAAATACTGTGCTTTTTTTCTTTGATATTTTGGTCTTTAGTGGTGCCTTTGTTAAGCTTATAAAAATCCAGATCATGCATTTCCTATGGTTTAATGAAACATAAATAATTCATAAGAGCTGTGATTGCTCTTATTTATTTCATGCGATTTCAATTGCGTGACAGCCCTGTAGCTGATGGGTCAGTGTAATTTAGATCTTCATTGATTTCTGTTCCTTAAGTGGTTTTATGGTGGTGCAGTTACTTTCACTTCCCCTGACTTACATTAACACAAGTTAGCAGCTTTATGCTTTTCTTAAACTGTTGGTGATTTTCATTTGTGATAGAAGTTGCAGTATTTCTCCCGTCTGCTGACGTATCTGTTTGTTTATTGTTGTTGTTCATTTTTGTTGCCCAGGCTGGAGTGCAGTGGCACATTCTCAGCTCACTGCAACCTCCACCTCCTGGGTTCAAGCAATTCTTGTGCCTCAGCCTCCTGAGTAGCTGGGGTTACAGGTGTGTGCTACCACGCGCGGCTAATTTTGTATTTTTGGTAAAGACAGGATTTCACCACGTTGGCCAGGTTGGTCTTGAACTCCTGTCCTCAAGTGATCTGCCTGCCTTGGCCTCCCAAAGTGCTGGGATTATAGGTGTGAGCCACGACCCCTAGCCTCTGCTGACCTAATTCTTGCTTATGAAGCTGTGGTTGTAGCTTAAGCCTCCTGTAAAACACCCATCAGAAGGTATATAGGGTAAATATGCACTAAATAAAAGAATGTTTTAGTCCTATGATATTGTCTTGTCTCTCTCTCTGCTTTAAAAATTTTTTTCTCTCTTCACTTTGCACCATTTTTTATACAATTTTATTTTTGTTATAGCAATAAGCTATTTTGTGTGTGTGTGTGTGTGTGTGTGTGTCTGTGTGTCTGTTTAATACCCTTCATCTGCCAGGACAAACCTACAAATGGGGAAGAGGGAGGCAATAAAGAGCCCTCAGAAAAGTAAAGTTAAGAAAGTTTATATATTTATATTTTCCTTGAGATATCAGAATTTTTAAACCAAAATTTCATTATTGTTTCCTCCCAAACGTACATAGTATTTAAAACTTAAGTTGGGCTTGTTAAAAAACAGCTATTTCATCATGCACCTTTATTATTCATTATCAAGTTTTTTCCCATACATTTCTATCGTTTTATCATCAGATGACTAGTACTAGCCTATGTATCACCAGTTGGTGCATGTACTCTTGAGGGAAATGTTTTTCCTGCTAGTTTTTTCATTTTTCATCTTTCACATTGCTAAAAGCATTACAACTGCTCTGTAAATACCCAAAGGAAACAAGGATAGATAGTATAAATCATGTAACACAATGAGTGATCTGACAGTCATTATCTGCTACTTTGACTTTTTTTTTTTTTTTTGCCTGAGGCTTCTTAACCAAGTTTCTTAGGGCAATGCTAACATCAGTTATCATTTCTTGAACACTTAGTGGCCACTCAGTCAAAGGAACCCAGCAGTCAGAAGAATTATTTGAAGGCTCTTGAAGCAATTAGGCTGCATCAAGCACTCTGTTTCCAGGGCACTCAGTGCATATTTCCAGTATAACTCTTAACACATTGTATCATACTTTTATCTATTCACGTTTGCTCCTGGAAGGCAGGAAAATGTCCCCAGCAGAGCATGGCTCACATTTATTTATTTATTTATTTATTTATTTATTTATTTATTTATTTTTATGTTTATGGATGAGGCTGAGTCTTGCTCTGTCATCCAGGCTGAAGTGCAGTGGTGCAATCTTGGCTCACTGCAACCTCTGCCTCCTGAGTTCAAGCAATTCTTGTGCCTCAGCTGCCTGAATAGCTGGGGTTGCAGGCATGCGCCACCACACATGCCTATAATTTCTGTTTGTTTTTTTTTTTTTGTATTTTTAATAGAGATGGGGTTTCATCATATTGGTCAGACTGGTCTCAAACTCCTGGCCTCAAGTGATCCACCCACCTTGACCTCCCAAAGTACTGGGGTTACAGGCATAAGCTACCATGCCTGGCCAATATTCTTTAAGTATTTGATTAAATGCTTTGCTTTGCACCACTGTTTCGAGAAAACAATCTCTTCCTCCTTCAGTTCAGCATTTCTCACCCAGAGGCTGTGTGTGTGTGTGTGTGTGTGTGTGTGTGTGTGTGTAGGTGTAGGTGTAGGTTCTATGGCTTTATTCTCAAGGGCTTAAGAATTCAGTACACACCATTACATACGCTCTTTTTATTAAATGAAAAAGCATATTGTGAGTCATCAGGAGGGATGCTTTAGCAACACTGATCCACTACAGTGATGGTGGTTAACACTAAATTCAGTATTGCTGAAATGTGCCCACAAGAGCTTCTTATAGGGATGTTCTCAGGAGGCCTGAAAGTCCATGTTTGGGGATGTTACTCTCAGGCAGAGTTAAGATGCACCTTTTTCTTGGAAATGCCTCCCTCAATGCACCCAGTCACATAGTCACATGCCCCTGCAGCACTTACTGCACTATCTATTATGACTCTTATGGGCTTTCCCACCAGCTCTCTCACCCCTCTCCCCAGAGTCAGAACTCTGCTTCCGTAATATTTACTTATTTTACAACATTCACGGAGCTCTTTGATAATTATGCATTGACAAGTCTGTCTCTCCTACTGGACACTAAGAATGTGCAATTCAGGGCTGTTCAGCCTTGTGTACCCAGCACAGTGCTTGCTCCGTGGACTAAGTGCTCGTTAAGTTGTTTAGACTGAGTCAAGAGGTGACTGTGTCAGGCTTAGGACAAACACATGCTTAAGGTCTTCACATTCTCTTGAAATGAGACTCATTATAGTGATTCGTTTTTCATTTCTTTCTTTCCTTTTCTTTTTGAGGTGGAGTCTTACTCTGTTGCCAGGCTGGAGTGCAGTGGTGCCATGTCGGCTCACTGCAATCTCTGCCTCCTAGGTTCAAATGATTCTCCAGCCTCAACCTCCCAAGTAGCTGGGATCACAGGCATGTGCCACCACGCCTGGCTAATTTTGTATTTTTAGTAGAAATGGGGTTTCACTATGTTGGTCAGGCTGGTCTCAAAATCCTGACCTTAGGTGATTCACCCACCTCTGCCTCGGAAAGTGCTGAGATATAGGCATAAGCCTCCATGCCCAGCCGCCTCTGGAACTTCTCACTGTCCAACTTCAAGTTAGGATTCCCATGACTCTCTCTTTGGGTTTGATTAATTTGCCAGAGAGGCTCACTGAACTCAGGAAAACACATTTACTGGTTTATTGTAAAGGATATTACAAGGGACAGAGTGAAGACATACATAAGGTGAGCTATAAGGAAGGAATGCAGAGCTTCCGTGCCCTCCGCAGGTGCAATACCCTCCAGGAAGTGACATGTGTTCCACAAGCTCTCCCAACTCTGTCTTCTTGGGCCTTTTATGGAGACTATTGGATAGGCATGATTGATAACCATGTAGAAATGTGACTGACGAAAAGGGTATGATTGGGCGGAGAAACCCAGCAAGGCCTGTCTGTTCAGATCCTTCTGGCCTCTTTATGTAGTTTTCCTTCTTCCAGGGTTTGGGGCAGGGCCCCTTCTGAAATGGGAGTCTTGTGACCTACAATCAGACAGGGTAGGTCAAAGAATTTTTTACGGCCGGCTCCTATATAGCAAGGTGGGGAAGATGCCTGTCTTTGGGACAAAAAGGAGCAGGTGAAAGGGTATCAGGAGAAGGTCGGAGAGAGAGATTCTGTTTTCTGAGGCCTGCTCCTGAGGCCTTAAGGTGCCTCAACATTATAACAAAGGCTATGAGAGTTATGAGCTAGTAGCTGTGGACAAAAACCCACATGTATATACGTCATGATATCACAGATGGTAAGCATGGTTATTTTCTAATGTGTCTAATTTCCAGTATACTTTGTCCTGTTTCTGTCTTTAGTCTGTTTCGTGTCACTTGGTTTCCTCATGTGCTTAGTTATATTTAACTACTTGCTGGTTATCGTGTCTTATAAGTTATTTGTTAAGAGTGTCAAGTCTTAGGATGAACCTACGACACAGAGTTCTGTGTGTATTTTCTGGGATATGAAGAACAATTCCAGTCTGGGGCCTCCAGAACCAAGCAGGCTCACAGTTTGAAGTTCCCTGGCACACCCGGGTGTGAGGCTCAAAGGTTTATGAGCCTTATTTCATCATGGCCTGGTTTATGGACATTCTTTATCAGGATGGGTCTATTTTAAAATTTCCTTTTTCTTTTCTTTGATTTGGAACCACTCTGGCCTTCTCTGTAGCCCTGTAAGTTTGAGGACAGGCAGTTTTGATGCCTTTGGGCCTAGAATCTTGGCTCTGTTGTCCCCCTTTCCTGAGGCCACAGAATGGAAGCTGAGTGTACGTGAATGGCAGTTGGCTCTCACTTCTCTAGGTATCCCCCAAGATTGACACAGGAGTTCTTGCACTCTTCTATTCTTCAGTCTTTTAAAGGTAGTCCCTCACCCCCCTCAAGAAGTATGTATCGTATCTAGGATTTTTCTTTTCCTTCCCTCCGTCCCTCTCTCTCCCTCCTTCTCTCCCTCCCACCCTTCCTCTCTGCCTCTGTCCCACTATCTCTTTTCTTCCTTCCCTCCTTCCCCTACTCTTTGTCTTCCCTCCTTCCCTCTCTCCTTTTATTCCTTCCTCCCCGTCCTTCCCTCCTTCCTTCCCTTCTCTTCCTCTCTCCCTCTCTTCTTGTTTTCTCTCTTTCTTTTCTCCTCCTTTCCCTCCTTTCCAGCAGGATAGTTCTGAATAACTTAGTCCACTAACCCTAGAAACAGGAGATCTAAAAATCTATTTAGAAATAGTAAATTATTAACAACTGACAGTAAGCCTTAAAATGGGTATCCCCTTTTGGGATTCTTTCAGGCTTGTCAGTCAAGGCAGAGAACATAGACCATGAGTCAGTATAAAAATATGTCACTTACATATTTCCAGTAAAACAATCCTTAAAAATGTCCCACAATTATAAAACCTTTCCAAGAAATGAGTAACTTGAATGATTAGCCTAACTTACTAGAATTTATTCATTACACTTACCATCAAGATACTTCCTAAGGCAAGAAGCCAAACTTAAACTGGCTTAAGCCACAAAGGGTATTTGTTGGCTTGAATGGAAAGACTTGGGATGGAATACTTCAGGAACAGGTGGATCCAGGAATTCAAATATTATCATTAAGCATGGTGTCTGTCTGTCTGATCTGTGTTAGCTGTAGTCTCTGGCAAGCTCTCCTTTGGTGGTGCGATGGGTTTTAGGAACTCCAGACTCACAGTCTATGCTCGAAGGCAATGATCTCCAAACTTTGTTGATTATGTACCCAGTAATAAAAGTTGAGCATAATAGTCCCTGTGTGTATATATGTCTTTATACATGATATGCTACTCGATACTACTTTTATGTGTTATATAATGTATATTCTTTGTTATGTTGTACATGCTGTAAGTTATATTGCTATGTTGTATGTATATTCTATGTTATACTAGTTATGGTGTTCAATTTTTAGTTTTTAATGTAAAGAATGAAATAAAAATACTAATATTTTTTATACTCCCAATGGATCATTTTCTACAACCCACTTTGGGACTATAATAACAGTCCTGTGAACCACGTCTCATTGGTTCTTTTTAGGCCAGCTTGAGTCATGTGCTCATGCCTGATTCCAAAGTCCTTGAAAGCAAAATTTTATTAATATAAAGTGACAAATATCTGAGTAGGCTTAAATAGAGAGATGCTATTTGTCTTTTTGAAGCTGCTTATATTCTGGAATCATATAATCACTGATATTTTATCCAATAAAGGGGTCATAGTCCTTCTCTCCTGTACAGTATCACAGAACAAAGATTCTCTGCTTCCATAACAATCTAATTCCATTAGTTTATACTAAGTTTCTGTAATGTCATACCTGGAGTATCATGAAAATGTCCTATCTGGTTTTTGTTCATATACTTACTCACATACACTCACACAAACATAAACATACATACTTTCTCCAGTGACAGATGAATGCTCTATGTTAAGATGTAGGAATTGATGAGTCTTGCAAGTAAAATCCATTTTTTATAATTCTTGGCTGTTTTGTTTTTAATTTTTAATTTTTAATTTTTTTTTGTCACCCAGGCTGGAGTGCCGTGGTGTGATTTTGGCTCACTGCAACCTCCACCTCCTGGGTTCAAGTGATTTTCCTGCCTCAGCCTCCCGAGTAGCTGACATTACAGGGGCTCACTACCACACCTGGCTAATTTTTGTATTTTAGTAGTGACAGAGTTTCACCATGTTGGTCAGGCTGGTCTCGAACACCTGACCTTAAATGATCTGCCCGCCTCGGTCTCCCAAGTGCTGGGAGTACAGACATGAGCCACTGCAGCTGGCCGAGATTGGCCATTTTGAACAAGTTTGGTAGCTGTCTGGAAAGGTAGGAGATAGAGGGTCTGGAATAATTTTTCAGATTTTTTTTTTTTTTTTGAGACGGAGTTTCGCTCTTGTTACCCAGGCTGGAGTGCAATGGCGTGATCTCGGCTCACCGCAACCTCCGCCTTCTGGGTTCAGGCAA
>NW_016107576.1:1314460-1337234 GCF_001604975.1 Cebus imitator | reverse complement strand
TTTTTGGAGACAGAATCTCATTCTGTCGCCAAGGCTGGAGTGCAATGGTATGATCTCCGCTCACTGCAACCTCCGCCTCCTGAGTTCAAGTGATTCTCCTGCCTCAGCCTCTTGAGTAGCTGGGATTACAGGTGGACGCCACCACCCCTGGCTATTTTTGTTCTTGTTGTTGTATTTTTAGTAGAGACAGGTTTTCACCATGTTGGTCAGGCTGGTCTTGAACTTCTGACCTCATGATCCGCCTGCCTTGGCCTCCCAAAATGCTGGGATTACAGGCATCAGCCATCACACCCGGCCAATTTTTCAGATTTCTAAAGAGAAATGGAATTCCCTGGTTGGAGAGACAGTTCTGTTTAAACAGTAAAGCAAGTGAATAGAAAGTATTTTTTTCATGAACTGAGGGACAGGCTTTCCTGGGTATTTAAAATTGATCTTCTGTGGCAGAAATGCAATGGCACATCATGATTCTGAGATGAAAGAAGAATCTCTAAGGGAAGACCTGAAGTTTTACTTCATGAGCCCTTGTGAAAAATACCAAGCCAGACGCCAGATTCCATGGAAACTGGGTTTGCAGATTTTGAAGATAGTCATGGTCACTACACAGGTAACTTATATTATTATCTCATTTGGTTTTTCCCTTACCCCCAGACGAACTCTTATCATGTGTTCTG
Source organism: Cebus imitator (assembly GCF_001604975.1). NCBI lineage: Eukaryota > Metazoa > Chordata > Mammalia > Primates > Cebidae > Cebus > Cebus imitator. The sequence goes on along the minus strand of NW_016107576.1, from coordinate 1,336,563 downwards.
TACTTGACTTTAGTTCTGAAAAGTTTACACTCAAGTTTATAAAACTAAAATTATATTGAATCTGGAGAGCAGAGGGTAGGTTGAAGTTCTGCTTAGAAGATGACCTTGTCTTACTAACAGATCCTGAGGTCCTCTGTGTACAGATTCTGTAAATACCGAATAAATGTAGATCTGTGGTGAGGGGTTTCTATATCTGAGTGGCACACATTTGTGTTCTTGAAATCTCTTTATTAAACACATCTTATTCAATATACTTTCAAAATCTGTGTTTTTGTCTTCAGACTTACCGAATCCTAAGTTTTCCTTTTATCATACTAATATGCTCTATCTAAGTAAATACTGATCCCAGGCACTATCAGGACTATACAAAAACTAAATTTGGACATTTTATTTGCGTTCATATTGTTGAGCTCTTTATTACCGGTATCAAAACAGCCATCAGAGTTTTCCTCTAGTTTTGGGGCTGTATTGCTGAACCAGTACTGGGGAGGCTTCTCTGCAGGTCAGGGATTCCTAACCCTGTTACACAGCAGGAGGTGAGTGTAGGCAACGGAGCAAAGCTTTACCTGTCTTTATAGCCACTCCCGATGGTTTGCATTACTGCCTGAGCTCTGCCTCCTATCAGATCAGTGGTGGCATTAGGTTCTCATAGGAGCACAAACCCAATTGTTAACTGCACATGGGAAGGATCTAAGTTGTGTGCTCCTTCTGAGAATCTAATGCCTGATGATCTGTCACTGTCTCCCACCATCTCTAGATGAGACCTTCTTGTTGCAGGAAAATAAGCTCAGGGCCCCCACTGATTCTATGTTATGGTGAGTTGTATAATTGTTTCATTATATATTATAATCTAATAACAATAGAAATAAAATGCACAACAAATGTAATGCATTTGAATCATCCTGAAACCATTACCACCCACCTCTCCAGTCCATGAAAAAATTGTCTTCTACTAAACCAGTCCCTGTTGCCAACAAGGTTGGGGATCACTGCTGTAGTTAACTGTATTTGAAACACATGCCCTTTTAAACTGATTTGGGGGTATTTGGCTCTATTGGCAAATAATCATTCTGTTATCAGTGTAGAAGTGTATAAAGATGTTATTTCTGGAACATAAAAATAAAAACTTAAAAAATACCTTCATGTAGTTTAGAATTGGGAGAAGATCCCTACTACCATAACTAGAGTTGCTTCTTTATTCTGTGTCATAAAGAGGCTTCTCAGTGTATGACATGCCATATGTTCCAACTCATCAAGTTTAGGGAAAGCAAGTTACTTCAAAAGAAACAACAATGTTGAGATGCAAAGACATTTTAAAATGTGTATACTTATTATTAGCTTGTTTTCATTCTTGGATTTGAAGTTTTGATTTGGTAACCAATAAAATTGATACACTGATACATTGTTAGTATTATTTAGAAGGAGAAGAAATAATGTCCCCTTTTGTCAGTTGGTTAATTTTAATTGTTTCCTAATTTCTTTTCTTGTTAAACAAACTTCCTTCAATTATTTGATCTATTAATGTTACTAAAATTCTAATTTACTCAGGCATAAAATATCATTGCCATCTCTATTAGTGTGTTCTCCCATTGCTATAAAGAACTACCTGAGACTGGGTAATTTATGAAGAAAAGAGATTTAATTGACTCACAGTTCTGTAGGCTATACAGGAGGCATGGCTGGGGAGGCCTTAGGAAAATTACAATCATGGGGGAAGGTAAAGAGGAAGCAGGTACATCTTCATATGGCGGAGCACAGGAGAGAGCAAAGGGGAAGGTGATACACACTTTTAAATAACCAGATCTCATGATAACTCACTCACTATCATGAGAACAGCAAGGGGGATGTCTGCTCCCATGGTCTAGTTACCTCGTTCAACATTGGGGATTACAGTTTGACTTGAGATTTGGACAGAGACACAAGTTTAAACCATATCACCATCTTTGACTTGCCTTCTTTTTCCTGTACCTTCTAAATCTTATTGATTCTTCCTTCAAAACTGCATCTATTTATGTTTTCCCACACTCACTATGTTCTCTGTAGCACAGACTCTGTAGTTAATTAAAAATAAATGGCAAGCATCTCATATTCTGGGCATTCTGTTGGGAATACAACTGTGACTGTATTACCAGTGCTGCTGACAGCTAATAGTTAGCCTGGTGTTTGCCATGTCCCAGGAACAATATATGTTTTGTGTACGTCAACTCATTTCATCCTCATTACAACCCTGTGAGGTGGGTTCAATTATAATACCCTTTTTATGGATGAAGAAACTGGAGCAAAGGGAGTTAAGTAATTTGCTTACAGTCCTTCAATTAGTAAGTGACAGAGCTAGGATTGTGTCACTCTCCTAGAAGAAAACTTCACCTCTCTAGTCTGGAATTCAGAATTCCAATCTCTTTCAGCTTGTCTTTCCAACAAGTTTTCATCTACTATTTCCTTACCCAAATCCCAGCCAGACAAGCCAACCCAGTGATTCTTGTCCACATCCTGTTTGTTCCTCCAAGTCCAGAGTGATTCTTTTTCTCCCTCACCTTTCAGGTACTATTTGAAGTTCCATCTCCCCCGCTGGGTCTTGTCTGACCATCCAGCAGGTTTTCTTTGGTACATCTTCCTGTCTACATCACTAATTTTATTTTTTCTTATTTTTTCAAGATGGGGGCATCTCGCTGCGTCAGCCAGGCTGGAGTGCAGTGGCACCATCATAGCTCGAGTTTGAGCATTACTGAAACCTCGAACTCCTGGGCTCAAGAGATCTTCCCACCTCAGCCTCTTAAGCAGTTGGGACTATAGGCACATACCACTGCACCTAGCTTTTTATTTTATATTTGTAGAAATGGCATCTTGCTTTGTTGTCGGGACTGGACTTGAACTCCTGGCTTCAAACAATCTTCCCACCTTGGCCTTCCAAAGTGCTGGGATTACAGGCATGAGCTACTGTGCCTTGCCTTCTAATTTTACTTTTAATAACAAAATATTTCTGGCACCTTAGTTTACTTTTCCCCTGATAAAATTGGCAAGGATTAAACTTTTGTTTCCATATAGGATCATTCTAACAAATTTTGCTACTTGGGTGATATCTAATTGGAGCAGATGTTTTGATTACCTTTCCTTCCATAACACCTCACTTTTCTGTCCTCTTTTTCTGTCTTTTTGTGCTACATCCTCAAGTCTAGTGGGATGGGCATGAGGGTTGATGAGAAAAAAATTTTTTAAAAATTTCTACTTTGCATTCTGCAGTAATTTATAATCTTGAAGGAGGTGCCTATATTATTTTGCTAGTTCTACTCTTTCCCTCCCATATACTTTGTACCTAATTAGAGCAGCATCTTGTTTTTACCTGGTACAGAATATTTTATCCTACATTGATTTCATAATGAGGTTTTAAATTCACAGCCTTTGCCAGACTACACTTATAAGTAATTATTTTTCTGTCTTGTATCATACTTTCAGCACAATCTTAATGTCTAATTAGTGGGACTAGGATGCATTTTGCTGTCAACTCCTTTAAAAAAAAAAAAAAACCCAGTCATTTGGCCAATATCATCATCCCTTACTCTTGCTCTGCAGGGAGTGTTTGGTTCTGTCATAGCAGGAAAGGGGTTTTGCACTTTCCTCCACAGGGTGTGTCACCTTAGGAGATGATTTGAAAATCCCAAACTTCCCCAGTGCTGGGCCATACATTTTGATCTTGGCTTGTTCTGTGAATAGAATGGAGGAAATTTCTTGCTCCTGATGCCAGATAGGGGAGGTTCCAATCAGAGATTACAATGGAGTTGTCTCTTTCCCAAAGCTGAGTTTTGATGAGCTTTGAGTTTAAATAAAGTTATGGCTTCAAATATCAGCAAACTATATACCACTTTCATGGTCAATTTGTTCATTCCCTAATTCACATTCTCTTTGTATTTCTTTAGCTTCACTATTAATGTGGGAGGAATGGGTCTAATATCCCTGCTTCTAGAGTTAAATTGGCAGCATTCAGTTTAAAAGGTTGTGGGACCAAGAGGTTGAGAGAACAAACAGACTAGAATCAAACAGACCTGGGTCCAGATCCGTACTCTAACGCTTTCTGGATATTCCAACCTGGATAAATTACTTGACTTCAGATTGCGTACGTATAAAATGGGATTATATTCATCAATTGATTCAGTATTCGATGTTGTGAAGGGCATTATTTCATTTCCTGAGAATATGATGGTAGGGAAAAAGGAAAAACATTCCTGTCCTTGCAGAGAGCCCTGTGTAATAGCTCCCTCACAGGGAATTGAGAATTAAGTGAAAAATAATAATTATAAATTTTAAGCACAATGCTTGGTTCTCAGCAGATAAGAGTTGTTATTCAATACCATGCAGTGTTATTCTTGCCCACATTGTACCCCAGCTTGGCTTAGAGTAAGCACCCAGCAAACTTTGATTGAAGAGCTTCATTCATGTGTGGTATGTGTACCTGTTTTTTTCATATGTGTCAGTAGTTTTAATAAAATTTTGAAACAATCATGTATGTGTTGTTTCCCTGGTTGACATTTTAGCTTTCAAAGAGCAACATGACATTTTCTGGTTTCTCCTACAGGTACCATTGGCAGACATCACATTCTTAGAAGAACTTGTAACCTTCTCTTGCTTAATTTTCAGCACAAATTGGATGATGTGGGACTTCTTATCTGATGTTTTCCTTAGAATAGCTGGGTTTTAGCAGTTGCACAATCCTTTGACATGGCATTTGAGGAATGTGACATGATGAGATTCAAATGCTGAACAGTAGCATCTGTGTATATTCTCAAGTGATAGTTGCCTTTCCTAATTCTGAAAAGCTAGCACTTAAATTTTTTATAAGAAGCATCCCAAAGAACTTTTTCAGCAGAAGAAAGTTGTTTTTACTGCATAACAAAGATGACTTTGGAATTAGACTTGGTTTCCATTCTGGTTAGGTAACTCAGGCAATTTAGTGAGGCTAAATCTCAGTTTCCACATATGTAAAATGGAATAACAATAGTGACATTTTCACAGACCACTTGGGGTAAATGAGACACTGCATGTAAAGCAGTTAGCACAGTACCTGGCACATAATAATTGCTGAATATGGTAGCTATTTTTCCTAATTGTTTAGTATTTTTTTAAAAGTCAGACAACATATAAAAGCAAAAAATATAAACCACTAAAAAAATCTTATGCCTCTATGTTGTTTGCATATGCAAATTAATATTAGCTATTTTACTTTATTATTATTTTTTTAGAGACAGGTCTTGCTATATTGCCAAGACTGGCCTTGAACTCCTGGGCTTAGGTGATCCTCCCACCTTTGCCTCCCAAGTAACTGGGTCTACAGCCACAGGGTACCACACCCAGCTAAATTAACCTTAGTTTTATCTGAATTGTTCAGAATTGATATCTTGTGTATAATTGTTCAGATGTATCATGTTGAACCATGGAATGACAACAAATAGCAGAACTGTCAGGGTCATCTAGTTATACCTGCTAATTTCACATAGGAAGAAAATAGTCCCAAAATTTGATGGCTTAGTTGAATAAAGACTTGGAGCAAACTTTCTAGTCTCATTGTTTTATAAGGCAGCTGAAGAGATCACTTAGAGAGATGTGTGGGATGGGGCTTATAGAGATTTGACCACCATCACTGCCTGTGCGTGTATGTGAAAGAGACAGGATGCCAATGAGAGTGCATGTGTGTGAGAGAGTGTGATTGCATGCTTGTGTATGTAACAGTGGATGCATAATGGGCTATGTGGGTACCCCTGTTTGTAGTTTCCTAAGTTTTTTGTAAACTTTTGATACTGACTAATTTCCTCCGTTTATTGGGTACCAAGAAGAAAACTTTCACTTCCATTGAAGAGAGCTCTTGGGTTTGTAAATTCTGCCAGAATACAGTGAAAGGGAGAATAAGTGGACATTTTTTCAGGACTAGGTAGATGCTTGGTGACAATGAATGGGTTTGACATTACATAAGTAAAGCATGCTGTGTTATTCTTTCATGTGCTTTGATACTGTAGAATTTGGTGAAAATTCTTGCAGAGCTGGGTTAGTTGAATTCCTTTGATAACTATTACCTCCTAGCCAGACTAAGTATTTATGTAGGCTACTTTCCAAAAAACACTTTTAAAAGCCTTTTATAAAACATAGTTGTGATTTTTTAAAAATACTACAATTTCTAAATTTTAAATCAATGCAATGAGTTATTGCTTTACTAAGTAATCAATTTTGAAAATAATTAAATTGAAATCTAAGTATGAAAAAAATGAATTTAGACTTAGCTGTTTGGGATTCTTTCTTTAATGAAAGGCCAGTAAGATCACTAGTCATTGGGAGTGGTAATCTCTTCTAATTTTATGCTATTTTGAATTGCTGGTGTAGCTTGATAAGGTTGTTCATCTTTAGGACTTGTATTTTGACATTGATGCTATTAGTATAAACCAAAAAAATTGATATTATTTTCTGATGTTTATAGGTAATGGTTGATGATAGTGAGACGACATTTGCTTCCCCTGATAAATGGTATAATTCATGTATTTCTATTTTATTTCTTAGCTTGTTCGTTTTGGTTTAAGTAACCAGCTGGTGGTTGCTTTCAAAGAAGATAACACTGTTGCTTTTAAGCACTTGTTTTTGAAAGGATATTCTGGTACAGATGAAGATGACTACAGCTGCAGTGTATATACTCAAGAGGATGTCTATGAGAGCATTTTCTTTGCTATTAATCAGGCAAGTGTTTTTTTGTGAATGATCTATATTTTAACAATGTATTGATATTTGGCTTTGTCTTAACAAACAAAAATTAAACATATGTTAAAATATGCTAATGTAAGTTTTGCATAGTCTGCCAAAAAGTGTAATTTGCTATTTCAGAAGCTATATTTTCACACAAAAGAGTTTTCCTATTTTGACTTTTTAAAAAAGATCTATCCTTTTAATTTATCACTTCATACCTACTGCTTTTGGAAAATTACCCCAGATCAAATAGCAAGAGTAGATTTTTAATCTCAGAAGACTTGATAAAAGCTTAATATAAAAATCAAAGATAGATTTTTAATCTCAGAAGACTTGATGAAAGCTTAATATAAAAATCAAAGATTCTGGCCTTGATGTGGTGGCTCATGCCTGTAATCCCAGCACTCTGGGAGGCTGAAGTGGGTTGATCCTTTGAGTGTAGGAATTTGAGACCAGTGTGGGCAACATTGTGAACCCCATCTCTACCAAAAAAAAATACATCAGGGATTCTATGGTCTTAATTGTGGTGTGTTACCATTAGTAACCCTAGCCGAATCTTAAGAATATGGAATATAAAATAGTTGTATCTAAACAGGTATGAGAAAGCAGATTGGCAGACTTGAAGAAATAATTTAGGAAAGAGAAACATTTCCTGTTCTTTTTCATTCATTCAATAAATATTCAAGTATCTAATATGTAGCAGATGCTATTCCAGACATTGAGGATGCAGCAGTAAATAAAACGACAAAAAGCCTTCCTTTATAGAGCTTAATTCTAAAAGGAAGAACTAGACAAAAAGGAGTGAAATATGTAGTATCAAATGTTGGCTTCCTGAAAACACCATGCAAAAAACATGTTGATGAGCAAAGCTGAGCTTATTACTTAGAGTGGTAAGGGAGATGCTATCTTGATCAGATGCCATATTGCCTTGGGGGAGGAGGGAGTTCTTCAACGTGAGGGGAACTTGATTAGAATTAAGTAAGGATGATAATATAATAGCTTAGGACTGGTGGACATGGCAAAGTGAAGATTGGGGAGGCAGTTTCAAAGAATCTTGGAGTTTTTTTCAGATAAAATCTTCCAACTGATATCTATTTCAGTGAGTTTTTTTGGATGTTCCTGAGATAATACAGGAACTCTTATGGTCCAGGGCAAAAGTTTTCTGGAATAGTAAAGTCATATTAATGAAGACAGGGCTACTAAAGCCCTATTAATGCAGATAGCCAACAGTAAAACCATGTTAATGTAAGCTCAGTAGCTAATGTTTGTTCATGTTAGTCAATGATGTAAGCTGTGGAGTGTGGATGGCTCATGTCCTCAGTAGATGTTAGAAAGTAATAACTGCTAAGGAGTAAAGCAGGGAAGGAGATGGGAAGTGCCTGCGTGTGGTGATGGATGTTTGTGATTTTCTTTATATGTTTTTACTGCATTTATTTTATTTTAAATTGGCAGGGCATAATTATACACATTCTATAGTTATGGGGTACCATGTGATGTTCTGATATATGTTTGCAATTTTCCTTGGCTTGGGGAAGGAAGGCCTCATTGAGGTGCAGAATTGAGAGCTGAAGGAGTGATTAAACCAAGCAGGTGTGTACATGGGTCTCCAGGCAGAGGGAACAGCCAGGGCCAGAGGCAGAAATATGTGTGGGAACTCCAGGAACTGCCTGGAGGCCAGTGCAACTTTGTGGGGTGGAGCCAAGGGACTGGAGTAGGAGATGGGACCACAGAGATAAGGCAGGACCTTGGCTATGGTTTAGTGAGGTGGGAGCCATCCATCACTGTGTTTAGCTTTGAGTTCTGTGAGTCAGTGTCTTGTGGAACAACCTGAGAAGATTTCTTTGTGGTATTTTATATTGGGAAGTTCTATTGAGGGCCGGGAAGTAAACAATACAAAGTAGCTAAAATACATTCTATATGCTATAACCTCTGATCAAAGTTTTAAAAGGTCATATGTGGTTTTTATTTGACTATTTTTTACTAGTATTATCATCTAAAGGACATTGCCCTGGGGACCCTTGGTTATGGAGAAAATGAAGACAATAGAATCGGCTTAAAAGTCTGTAAGCAGTGTTACAAGAAAGAGAGCATGTTTCCTTCTAATGAGACACTGAATATTGACAACGACATAGAGCTCGGTAATGCAGTGATAATTTCATGATGTGCCTTTATCAACTTCTGGTAAGAGCAAAAATGTCCTCCTGTGCTAGCAACCCACATGGAGCAACTTTGCTCTGATGAGAGCTAACATGTTAGAGGCTGGCACTCTGACATTGGCCTGCAGAGGGCTTTGGCTCGGGAAACTGTGGGGTTGTGGCGATGGGCCAGGGCCAGCATTTGTGGATCTCTTTGGAGCAACTCAAGATTGTTGGTTTTGGGGTAAATGCACAGGTCCTGTTTTTTAGTTAGTTTTTTTTTTTTTTTTTTTCCCCTATGGGGGTGATTAGGCTTTTTGAAAAAATGGTCTGTATGTGTTAAATGAAAGAATACATGTAAAGATGCTTTGTACACTTGTTTTTATTATTTGTAAAATACAGAAATGCTCTTCAAAGGTGAATTGTGATTAATAACTCACTTTCTGTCTTAGGAGACTCCTTGGCAACAAGTTAATGGCTAATCAAGTTGAATTGTTTTGTGCTATTTTGTTAACAATTTAAAGCATACCATATGTAAATGTGAGGTGTTTGACTTAAGACTTTTTAAAAAAAATATGGTTTTATTATTTTTTTGTTTTGTTATTCCCTCAACAAACTTCTGGTGTGTAATCATCATGTCCAGAGCACTCAGTTTTATTGCTGGGGTTGCAAATTAATCAGTTGTGGCCTTTCAAGCACCAACAGTTCAGGAGTAGGGGTTCTCACAGCAGTTTAAATTTGGAATGGTTTTATTAAAATTAGAGCTTCACATTGATGAGTTCATTTGATTGTACTTCCTATAATCTGATCCTAACGTGCCTTAATGACACAACAGAGGAGTACCCTATAAGACAGAGGTTTTAATTGTTTCTATAGGCTACCCACTCAGAATCTCTTGGTGAGTAAATCTGTCACGTGCTCTTGACTCTGAAAGAAGCAACCCATGAGCCGGCACCATCAAGGACGTGTGGTATCAGGCTCCCATGGCACTTTCAGAGACTATCCAGAGGAAAGTTGCCTGGTTCTGTAGCCAGCAACGTTGAAATGTCACTTGTCACTTGTCTTATCTCCTTGGAAGCTGCTGCTAACCTGAGATCTATTTGGCAGTCCACCTACAGAGGCTAATCCTGTTTTAATCTTTTACCTGGGTGGTCAGCTATGCTCCTCCCTGTAGGTGATTCCAGTCAGTAATTGTGACAGGAGGACTTGTTCTATTACCCTCTGTTTCAAGTAAGCCATCTGTCCTTTGCCCTTTTAAAAATAGGTGACTCAAATTGGATGTACCACACAGCAGTTTTGCAGTGATTCATATATTGTTTTTCTCGATTCATTTTTCTTGGAAAATTTATTTTAAAAATGTGGCCAAAGTCAATCTCGGTAGCTAGATAGCACTGGCAATGCTGGAAAGCAGGATTATTTCGTGACCATTGGACAATCTTTGCCTTGTTCATTTCTCTCAGAATATGGAATATGTTTAAGTAAATGAACAGAGGTTGGTTATTATTTGACTTTATTATTATTATTTTTGAGATGGAGTCTCACTCTGTCACCAAGCTGGAGTGCAATGGGACAATCCTGGCTCACTGCAACCTCCGCCACCCAGGCTTAAGTGATTCTCCTGCCTCAGCCTCCCAAGTAGCTGGGACTACAGGCATGCACCACCACACCCAGCTAATTTTTATATATTTTTTAACATTAGAGACAGGGTTTCACTATGTTGGCCAGGATGGTCTCAATCTCTTCACCTCATGATCCACCCCCTTCGGCCTCCCAGAGTGCTGGGATTACGGGCCTAAACCACCACACCCAGCCTAATTTGACTTTAAGAGAGATTGCTTAAATATGTTAATTGTATGCTTTGACTTACTAAATGTAACTTGTCAAAGAGAATCTTCAGACATATCTAAAATGTATAATGAAGATTCTTCGAATATATGATACTGGATTGTAGGCTGTCTTTCCTTGGATACACTGAAGGAAGCCTGCAGATATAAATGGGATTGGGTTTGACATCGTTCATTTGGCACTCTAGTTGATGTAGGTGAATTAGCAGAAGCTCTTCCAGGTTAACGACTCATGAAATTTGCACTATCTTTACTATTAAGGGAATCATCCCTCAGTGTTCTAAATGCAGATATCTGCCTATATGCCCAGCTTTCCTGGTGGGTTTACATTTAACTGCACAACTGATTGTGTAGATCAAATTAGTGTTTCCCTTAACTTATGCTAATGGGTATATCCCTCCTGGATCTGCCTCTAGAACTACAGCTTTCCAGGTCAGCCTCATTGGGAGGACTGTTATGAATCCTGTTAAAAAATGTTTGTTTGTTTTACAACATTTGGGTAACTAACATTTTAATATAGTGTTTCATTTTCTGTAATACAATTTTTGAATGTCTTATATTCTTCTTTTCCACATGTTCTTAGCATGAGACATTATGACCATTTCATCGTTTTTCCTGCTATTTTAAGAACAGCAGGAATCTACCACCCAGGCAAAAGGATTATTTCTTTGACTGGAATATTCTGTGAGATTCATATTCATTTGAATTATGAGGCTGTTACTGTAGATTTCAGTTTATTCTGCTTGAAGTGTGATGTTTTACTTAGGGCTTTTGCTATCTTGAAAAAATACCTCAAAACTCAGTTTTGTTGCCACCAGGTGCTTGATGGCCTCCAAAGCAATGACTATAAGTGGAAGGTCAGCCAGACTTCAGAGAGTTCTGAATGAGTATTTAAACAAAGTATAACCCTGTAATTAAAGTAATACAAAATTTGAACAACCAAACCATGTAACCCTCCTAGTTATTCTTGTTTATTTTATCTTCACAGTACTTCTCACACTGTGATATTATCTTGTATATATTTTTACTTATTGTTATCTCCCCCTCTAGAATGTGAGCTCCATGAAGATGGTGACCATGTCTGTCTTGTTCATTGCTTTACCTTTGGTGCCTAGCACAGTGCCTGGCTTTCAGCAAATATTTACTGAATAAATGAATTAGTTGGGTACAGAGCCTGTGTCTTTGATGTTCTTCTGAAATATATGCTCAGAGGTCAGCCTTCTCAGTGCACTGGCAGAACTCAGGCTCTGGAAACAAGCACAACTAGATTTAACTTTTGGATAGCCAGTAGCTAGCTGTGTGACTGAGGAAGTTTCTTGGCCTCTCTGGGCCTTGGTTTGTGCATTTGTGAAATGGCCATAATAGTGCCTATCTCACAAGGTTTCTTTGAAGATTAAATGGGATGATGCATTAATTGAGTGAACATATAAAGTCCAGCACAGTGTCTGGTTTGGAGTTAAGTGCCCAATATGTTTTTGCCATTTTTATCATTAGTCTTTTTCTTAAAAAAAGTTTCTTTTGACCAGCTGCCCTCACTGTACTAATTAAGGTCTAGTCAGGAAGGCCAATGTTGAGTTGTTCCCTGACATTAATACTCCATCTACCAAACACAGGGAGACACACTCTCTGCAACTATCTTTTAAAAATATGTCTACTGAGTTGCTCTGGGCCCTGTTTTTGGTTGAGGACATCTAATTTTCATTAAAAATAAGTGTATCCTGTGTATCAGGACATATTTTGAGTGCCAGGTAGATGCCAGGCCATGGCTGTTTAACAAGGTGTGACAAAATTGTGCTCTTAATGTCGGAGACCTCATACTCTAGTTGGAAGGATATAAGCAAATGAAGAGTTGCAGTTGTGGAATAACACTTTTAAATAATCAACCAATGAGTTTGCCAACATTCATGAACACCTACCAGGTGCCAGGCACTGCATAAAGCCCCAGCTTTTCCATTTCAAAGTCAGCACGGAAGGGGTTGCAAAAGCCTGGGTGAGGGCCACCCATGCTGGTTTCATACCAGTTGTGTCACTAGGTCTCTGTGGTCTTCGAAGGTGTTTGTCTTTAGAGCTCCTTGTTTTATGCCCTGTAAAACAAGGGTGTTAGCCCACACAATAATGAGACTAATTTTTTTTTTTTTTTTTTTTTGAGACGGAGTTTCACTCTTGCTACCCAGGCTGGAGTGCAGTGGCGCGATCTCGGCTCACCGCAACCTCCGCCTACTGGGTTCAGGCAATTCTCCTGCCTCAGCCTCCCGAGTAGCTGGGATTACAGGCACGCGCCACCACGCCCAGCTAATTTTTGTATTTTTAGTAGAGACGGGGTTTCACCATGTTGACCAGGATGGTCTCGATCTCTTGACCTCGTGATCCACCCACCTCGGCCTCCCAAAGTGTTGGGATTACAGGCATGAGCCACCGCGCCTGGCCCTAGACTAATTTTTATGTGAGGTTCTTGGAATCATTCTTCTATCATTTACAGCTCATAATTTGTTTTTTACAAATTGAATACAACCTGTGTTCCTTTTCTTTCTATTTTTTACTTTGAAAAAGTTCCAGACTACCAGAAAAGTTACAAAATAGCACAAAGATTTCTTGTATATGCTTCATCCAGATTTCCTCAATACTAACATTTTATCACGTTTGCTTGATCATTCTTTCTATGCATAAATATTTCTCCCGGAGGTACAGACATGCTGTTCCTTTGCCTCTAAATACTTCAGTGTACATTTCCCCAAAACAAGAATGTTCCCCTATACAATCACTATACAGTGCTCAAAACAATGAGTTAACATTGAGACAATACTATAATCTACAAAACCTATTCACATTTCATAAATTTTGCTGCTGTTCATAGTAAATGAAAACTGCACCCAACTCCAGGATCCTACTCAGGATAACATCTGGCATTTAGTTGTCATGTCTTTTCAGTCTAAAATTTCTTGGTTTTTATTTAACTTTTATGATCTTGATACATTTAAAGAGTAGAATGTCTCTCACATTGGGTTTTTCTGTTTCTTCATGACTAGATTGAGGTTATACCTTTTTTGGCAGGAATACCACCCAAGTGAGTTCATGTGATTCTCAGTTCATTGTATCAGAAGGTACCTGTCTGTTTATCTCATTACTGTGATGCAACCTTGTTCACTTGGTTAGTGTGGTGTCTACCAGGTTCTCCACTGTGAGGTTACTGTCATTCTTCCTGAATAATTGGTAAATGTTTTTTGGGGAAATACTTTGAAACTCCCTAAGTAACCTGCTTCTTGTCACACTTGTGCCCACTAGTTTTAGCACCTAATTCCTGCCTGAAACAACCATTTCTTGTTCTTTCGTTGCCCTAGATTGTGTGCACTTAGACCTTCAGGCTCTCTCCAAGGACCCTCCGGACTGGAAGAACTCATCATTCTTCAGACTGGAATTTTATCGGTAAATACATTTTAAAGTGTTATTCCCGGAGGTGAGGGTGGGAGAAGGACAATAGTATAGTAAGATTATGACAAATTATACCTTTCAATGTATTTTATTCAGGCTCTTACAGGTTGAAATCTCCTTTCATCTTAAAGGCATTGACCTACAAACAATTCATTCCCGTGAGTTACCAGACTGTTATGTCTTCCAGAATACGGCAAGTATTTTAGTTTTACTAGCCACTTCCTTTTGTTTTTCCCTACATATTTTGTTGATGCAGAGTATAAAACATACCAGGCTACAGTATGTTAAATGCAGTCGTGTTTAAAACAGATATAGTGATGCAATATGGTACTTTTTTTTTTTTTCCGGAGACATGGTCTCGCTCTATCACTCAGGCAGGAGTGCAGTGGTGCAGTTTCAGCTCACTGTCATCTCTGCCTCCCAGATTCAAATGATTCTCATCCCTTAGTCTCCCGAGTAGGTGGTATTATAGGCATATGCCACCATGCCTGGCTAATTTTTTTTTTTAGTAATAGTAAAGACAAGATGGGGTTTTGCCATGTTGGCCAGGCTAGTTCAAACTACTCCTGGCCTCAAGTGATCTGCCCTCCTTGGCCTCCCAAAACACTGGGATTACAGGCATGAGCCACCATGTCCAGCCTCATTATGGTAGTGTTGATCCAGAGACCATTACTTCTGAAGATGAAGCAAGCCCTTTTCAACTTTTAAAACTAAATTTCTACATTGAAAAGAAGAGTTTAAAAAATTGGCTTTGACTTTACTTTCCCAATACATTTTTTTAAATGTTTATGAAGGTGTTTTAAATGTCTATAGTGTGCTTCCAAGCTTCAGAGAAAGGTCTTTGCAAATGTTGTAGGAAATGTTTTCAAACCTTGAGGCATAAACTGCTCCACTGACGTGAAGACCAGTTTGCAAAGGAGCAGTTGTTTCACTTTTTATTTTGGTAGGGGGTGTGTATGGTAGAAGAGACAGTTCACTCGCTCTGTCATCAGGCTGGAGTGCAGTGGCATGATCTTGGCACACCGCAACCTCCGCCTCCTGGGTTCAAGCAATGCTCCTGCGTCAGCCACCTGAGTAGCTGGGACTATAGGTGCATGCTACCACATCTAGCTAATTTTTGTATTTTTAGTAGAGATGGGGCTTCACCATGTTGGCCAGGATGGTTTTGATCTCTTGACCTCGTGATCCACCCACTTTGGCCTCCCAGAGTGCTAGGATTACAGGTGTGAGCCACCACACCCAGCCAACAGTTCACTTTTATGGGGAGAGTAAGCTGCCTTCTCATTTTCATAGACTTTCTTTCTCTGTTTTTCTCTTCTTTCCTGTTCGTTAAGGGGCTAAACTGAATGCCTAGTTGAAAGTTGTATATACTGGCATTTAGCAATTCAGAAGAGCGTTTCATTCAACTATCAATAAATACTTAATGAGTCTTAACTATGCACCAGGCATTTTGCTATGCCCTAGAGGTACCCTCAGGAAAGCTTACAGCCTAGTGGTAGAAGAAGAAAAACAAGTAAATAAAATAAAAGTAACTACAGATTGTGATATGTGGTAAGGAAGAATGTCTCCAGCTGCAAGCTCTCCGGAGTGGGTTGGCTGGAGGAGAACTGAGAGCATCTGCAGAGATGAGGAGAAAGGCAGGAAAGGAGCATGGAGCTTGGTCTGCAAGGCTGAGGTCATTGATAACTTTGTCATGATATGGTCAGAAGTGTGGGTTTTAAAATATTGGCTTTTCATTTTTATTTTGTTATTTGGACTTCTATCTGCTTTGAGAAAAGCATTTTAGGGGCTCTCCTTGAGAAAACAGAGACCTTGAGTGCCAGTGCTAGTGGAGGTTTAGTCATATCTTACAGATATAGAAATGAGGATGGTATGGTTTAACTCTCAAATTTCTGGTTTGATTATGTGATCTTCTTGGGCAAACTTGGCTTGTGTTCAGAGACCAGCAGGTGCATGTAGATTTGATCACCTGTATATCCGACTCTCCAAGCTCTGCCAGTGAACTTTTGGGTTTTCTTAATGTGTTCACCCTAATAAATATTTGGCCTATATCACTGATAAACTGTAAATATATTTTATTTACAGTTGATTTAAATGATTGATTTTAAATGATTGATTTAAATTTCATAAGGTAGAAGATTGAGTGCATATGGACATCTTAAGTTTAGCCTGCAGGCTTGGAGCAATCTTTGTTCTTTCTGAAAGCATTATATGTAGCTCTGGAAACATAGAAAAATAAATTCTAGTCTAACAAAAACTAGAATTTCATAGCCAAAGAGCTAAATTGAAGGAAATGCTTTTAAATTCAATTCAGAATAATAAATGAGATCATTGTGTTCTTTCAGAGATTGGTGAATTTGGGTTTTTATTCCTGGGACTGGTTGTTTTGTTCTAGGATTTCTCTGAACCAGATATCTGAAATCCTGTATTTAGTAAAACTTCACATATTAGCCCTTTCAATCACATTTGTTTAATTAATAACAGAAAGTTGTGAAGAAACCTGTGATGTGAACATTTTCAGTGGTATGATTCTCTTTGTTGCCTTATTTTATGTCTTTATGTTCCTTAGCCTCTAATTGTAGTTGTGTTTGTTTTTAACAATTTTGACTTAAGACCTTCATACCAGAGGACTGAGAGGTTTATATAGCACCATTACAATACTGGGGTATTCTGAATTTGATTATAAATTTACCTCTACTGTTGAGTTTTATGCTTTCACATGTTTTTATGATTCTAATTATTGTTCAGTTCCAGTTTTAGTGCTCCCTCAAGCATTTCTCGAAAGGCTAGTCAACTGGTGAAAATTTCCTCAGCTTTATTTCTGGGAAAGTCTTTATTTCTTCTTCATTGCTGAAGGATAGCGTTTCTGGATATAGTATTCTTGACTGACAGTTTTTGTCTTTTTTTTTTTTTTCTTTAAATCCTTTGAATATATCATCTCATTCTCTCCTGGGCTGCCTGGTTTCTGCTGAGAAATGTGCTGATAGTCTAATGGAGATTCCATTATGTATGACTCAATGTTTTTCTCTTGCACCTTTTAGAATTGTCTCTGTCTTTGACTTTTGACAGTTTGATTATAATGGGACTCAGAGAATCTTTTGGGGGTGAATCTAACTGGGGATCTTTGAGTTTCCTGGATCTGGATGTCCATATCTCTTACAAGACTTGAGAAGTTTTCAGCTGGGTTATTTCAAAAGACCTGTCTTCAAGTTCAGATTTTTTTTTTTTTCTTTCTGAGACAGAATCTCAATCTATTGCCCAGGCTGGAGTGCAGTAGTGTGATCTCAGCTCACTGCAACCTCTGCCTCCTGGATTCAAGTGATTATCATGCCTCAGCCTCCCCAGGAGCTGGTAATACAGGACCCTAACATCGCACCCAGCTAATTTTGTATCTTCTATTAGAGATGGGGTTTCACCATGTTAGCCAGGCTGGTCTTGAACTCCTGACCTCAAATGATCCACCTACCTTGGCCTTCCAAAGTGCTGGGATTACAGGTATGGCCATTGCACCCAGTCAAAAATTCTGTTTTCTTTGTTTGATGTAGTCTATTGTTGAAACTCTCAATTGTAATTTTTTATTTCACTCATTGAGTTCTTCAGCTCCAAGTTTTTTGTTTGGTTCTTCTTTATGCTATGCATCTCTGCTGAATTTCTTGATCAAATAATAAATTATTTTTCTGGTTTTATTGAATTGTTTTTCTGTATTCTATTATATCTCACTGAGCTTTCTTAAGATCATTATTTTGAATTTCTTTTCAGGCATTTAATGAATATCCTTTTTTAAAGGGCCTGCTATTTGAGAATTATTGCATTCCTTTGGGTGTTGTGTTTTCTTGCCTTTTTGTGTTTCTTGTATCCCTACATTGTTATCTATGCATCTAGTGAAATAGTTGTTCTTTCCAATTTTATGGAATACTTCTCACAGGAAAATACTTCTTCCTGTAGATGGGCACTAGGATGTTGGTTGGGTATAGTGCATTGGCTTTGGTTCTGGGCAGACTCAGCAGTGTGGTGTACATGCAGTTTGTTCGGTTGTAATCCTTGTCAGTGATGTCTGTGATTGGCTCAGTGGCCTAGGCTGAGAGAGTTTTTAACAACAATGGCATAGTTTTGCTGAAGACAGGGTTGCCAGACTGGTTGTCAGGCTGGACATGTGCATACATGATAAGCAGCAGGTTGTGTGGCAGACTCTTCAACTGGGTGGGGGCAATTGCTGGCTGTCAGGCCAAGTGTGCATGGTTGCGGTGGGCCAATAGGCTGTGAGGCTGGCTCTTTAGAGATGTGAGGTTGCTGCTGAACTGGCTGTCAGGCCTGTGGGGGTATGGAGAGGCAGCCAACTGTGTGGCACAAGTGTGCATAAACACCGCACACCAGCCAGCTGTTTGGCAACTTCCTGCTGTGTAGTCCTGCCTGCTGTGTTCCCAGGGTCAGGGGCAGGAAGGGATTCTGGATGGATTCAGATGTCAGGGTCTCAGGTGTTCCATTAGGCCTAGGCTCTGGGCAGCCAGGGTCATGGTGTTGCAGGCACCTGTGTAAACATGGTAGAATAATAGCAGGACTTTAGGGATGGAGAGAGACAATAAGTACTGGCCCCAGGGCAGAACAGGGCAGATCTGTTTAGTGATGTGGTTTCAAAATGGTGGGCCATAGCAGCTTAGGTCACAGAGGCGAGGAGTGCAAAATGTGGGCTTCCACTCTTGGGCAGCGTGGCTGCATGAACTCCCAGCACCTCTCCAAACTGGATTGAAAGCCTGTGAGGACTGGAGGGCTCCCCTGTAGCAAGGACTGCTGGCATTCTGTGGCAGTAATGAGGATCACCAGGAGTCTCTAGCCTAACATTTTCCTATCCAAAGAGATCCCACCTGACTGTAAGCTGATCCTGGCTGGGGAGACAGTGTGGCAGAGGCAGGGTGCCTTGCTCCCCTTTCTATGTTGCTGCCCTAGGCTTCCATGCTCCACAGGATTTTGCTGCTATCCTGGTGCTCTCCAGTGTACTTCTTCAGTGATTTCAGTCAAAATATAGTTGTTTATTATTTTGGTCCCTTTGTGTGTGTGTGTATGTGGTGGGGGGTGCAGGAAATGAGTGTCAGGTAACTCTAGTCAGCCATTTTGCTGGCCTGTGTAATTCTCTTTGGATCAGCACACTGGATGCCAGTGATTTTTTTTTTTTCAAAGCAGAGTTGATCTAACATGTTATACTTTCTTGTGTTGTAACCTCTCTATACATTTGTGTCTCCAGGTTATCTTTGACAATAAAGCTCACAGTGGCAAAATCAAAATCTATTTTGACAGTGATGCCAGAATTGAAGAATGTAAAGACTTGAACATATTTGGATCTAGTAAGTATGCTATTTACTTGCCCATGAGGATTATAGATGGCTTTTAACACTTTATTTTGGGGGTTAGGGTATTTAGTTTGCTTGTGTGGGAATAGGAAGAAAACTGCATCTTGAGCATTAGATTCTGTAAAGAATATCTTAAAGCTTTGTATTTTTGTTTCATTCAGCAAACGTTTATTCTACACCTCTTAGGAGAGGCAGCGTGACTCAGTGGTTTGGAACTTAGCTCTGGAGCCAGAATGCCTGGGTTTCGGTTCCAGTTCTGTTTACTCTGCCTGTGATCTTGAACAAATTACTTAACCTATCTGTCTCAGTATCTTTCTGTGTAAAATGAGAGTAATAATAGTGCAGTTTGAGCATCCTAAATCAGAAAAATCTGAAATCAAAATGCTCTAAAATTTGAAACATTTGCACACTAACATGACTGATGCTCAAAGGAAATGCTTATTGTAGCATTTTGGATTTTGAATTTTTGGATTTGGGATGCTCAACCAGTAAGTATAATGCAAATATTCTAAAATCAAAAGAAATCTGAAATACTTGTGGTCCCAAACCATTCTGGATAGGGTATACTTAGCCTAAACTTACCTTCCAGGTTATTATTGAATATTAAATGAATTAGTGTATAAAGCAAAGCACTGAACACAAGAGTTGGCACATATTAATTGCTAGGCATTAGGGAAAAGGAAGAAAATGTCTTAGTGAGGAAGACTGACATGCTTATGAAATCTGTGATATGTTATGGAGAGAAATAAGTGGTATACATACAAAAAGTATGGGGAGAAAGAAAGTAAAAGTTTGAGTGGGGCAGAGTGAGAAATAAAATCTAGAAATGATTCTTGGAGAAGATATGCTTTGATCTGAGCCTTGGACAGTGAGGAAGGGTCAGGGCCACCAGAGCCCAGAGAGCAACCACTGCAAATGCTGAGTCATTTACTCAGTCACTGCTTGGAAAACATCTCTTAATCCACATTTTTTAAATGGGCAACCACTGAGCATGGTGGCTAACACCTGTAACCCCGGAACTCTGGGAGGCTGAGGCGGGTGGATCACTATAGGTCAGGAGTTCAAGATCAGCCCGGTCAACATGATGAAACCCCATCTCTACTAAAAATACAAAACTTAGCCAGGCATGGTGGCACACACACCTGTAATCCCAGATACTTGGGAGTCTGAGGCAGAACTGCTTGAACCTGGGAGGCGGAGACTGCAGTGAACTGAGATCATGCCACTGCAGTTCAGCCTGGAGGACAGAGTGACTTTGTCTCAAAAATAAGTAAAATAGGCCAGGCACAGTGGCTCACTCCTGTAATCCCAGCACTTTGGGAGGCCGAGACGGGTGGATCATGTGAGGTCAGAAGTTTGAGACCAGCCTGGCCAGCATGGTGAAAGACCATCTCTACTAAAATCACAAAAAATTAGCAGGGCATGGTAGCAGGTGCCTGTAATCCCAGCTACTTGGGAGGCTGAGGCAGGAGAATCACTTGAACCCTGGAGGCCGAGGTTGCAGTGAGCCAAAATGACGCCATTGTACTCCAGCCTGGGCAACAAAAGTGAAACTCCGTTTCAAAATAAATAAATAAATAAGATACAATGGGCTACCTATGGAACCTGTTCTGTTTGCTCAGTAAACGATTGGGATGATGTAAATGATGGATGCTCAGTATTTTTTACTTCACAAATTTTGTTTAAATGACTTTCCTTTCCTTTTGACCAGATTATCAGAATGAAATAAAATGTAAAATAACTATGGCTCCTGTTTTAGATTTGTTGTAAACTATATTTGATTTGTGGACTGCTGCTTTTCAGTTGTATAATATGTCCTGATTATTTTGAAGTTTTGGTTTCAATAATTTCACCGACTGACTTAAGCCTTCAATTACAGTTTTGGTTTCTGTTAAAAAGTGTTACTATTTCCCAGCATACACCACTTTCTTACAGACACACAGAGATCCGGGGCGTATTTTCCAAGTCCAAGTATAGGCTGCAATTTTCTGTGAAAAGAAACTAACCTTTGTCAAATATGTGATTTGGAGGATCATTATAAAGGTTAAAATGATGGAAATTTCCAAGTCAGTCAAATGCATTTCCAGAACAGTGAGTGTTTCCTTCTGCCTGCGGGGCTCTTTGCAACATAAGGGGTTTTCCTTGCTTGTGCTCAGTAGAGATTATCTCTAGCCCCCTCCTGTGGCCAATGAGGAGAAACACAAGCCTCCTAGACCACTGGGATTTACATATTCTAGAGGCGTGTCTTAAGAAACCAGGTTCTATCACTAGGAGAATGTGAATTTAAAATAAAAATGATGTGATATGAAAGCCTTAAAAAATGGATGTTTAGAAACCATCTTAGGAAATGGACTTTTCCCCCTATGTGAAGCTGTCTGGTGGATTGAGATTGCCTTGGCTTTGGGGGACGTGGACAAGGACAAGGGTGACATCCAGTGGGATGCTTACACTATTTCTAAAAGTTCAGAGACTCGTTCACACCCACACGCTTACCCCGAGGCTCCTCTCTCCCTCCTTTGTCTTTACCCGTATTGAGGCAAAGTATGCAGGTAAATGTCCATTTACTCTCCTTCTTTTTTCTTTTCTTTTCTCCTTCCTTCCTTCCTTCCTTCCTTCCTTCCTTCCTTCCT
>NW_016107576.1:1256996-1314185 GCF_001604975.1 Cebus imitator | reverse complement strand
TTTTTTAGTAGAGAGGGGCTTTCACTATGTTGGCCAGGCTGGTCTTGAACTCCTGACCTCATAATCTGCCCACCTTAGCCTCCCAAAGTGCTGGAATTATAGGCGTGAGCCACCGCACCCAGCCTAAATGTCCATTTTCACATACAAACCTCATGCTGCCTTTTGTGACTTCCAGGTCCCCTCTCCAAACGTACCATGTCTTTATTTAACTTGGTTTCATAAATATAGTAGTTTGGAGATGAGGGACTTGGGGAGAAATTAGTGGGATTCCCCCTTGGCGGGATTCCCCATTGATGGGTGATATAGATGGTATTACAAGGAAAGGGTTTTAGTAAGTTTGGGAAGCCCTGAGCTAGAGTCCACAGACAGGCTACTGGTGGTGCATGTAGGACTTCTCAGGGCCTTAGAGGGGCTCAGTGGTCTGTGGGACTCCCCTAAAAATGTTGGCAGGGGCATCTTTCTGGACTAGTGTATTATAAACCCAGGTTTGGAAATGTTCCTGTGGGGTAACTTGGTTTCAGTAGAGCAAGAAAGCAATTGAGATGTTCATAAAGTACATATTTTTTAGCATACCAAACTAGTCTTCTCAGTAATTCAAAGAAAAACAGACTCCTCTACTGGATTCTGTTAGGAGGGCTGGTTTCTGTTTCTAAGCCTGTTTGTTTTCCCATCTGTAAACAAGGTCCAATACAAGCTGTCTTCGAGGTTTGTGTTCTACTTATGTGTCAGAAAGGAAGGTACTAGATGCTGTCCTTGCATTTCATAAGATTTTCAGTCTTATCTTCTCAAGAGCTGCCTCTGTATCCTCTGCCCCATTCCATGGATCCAAGAAAAAAGAAAAAATCTTGCATTATGATAGAGCTAAGTTGTTTTCTTAGTCACCCATTAGATGACACCTCAAGATAACTCTCTTGAGTGTAAAATGGCTAAAGGTAAATATAAATAACTAGGCACTGTTCTAACATGCACTTCACATGGGCTGTTCCACCTGGTTCTCATGACAGCCCCAGAAATGGATACACTTGTCCTCCCCGTTTTGTAGCTGGGACATCTGAAGCTTAGTAAGCTGAACTCATTTGCTCAGAGACTTGCATTTACCAGCTGGCTGTCTCTGCTCACCACCCACTGTAGCAGCTGCTTTGCCCTCAGACACTCATGCCAGTGTCACTCACATCTTTGCATTATTAAATCCAAGGCATGTCTCTTCAACGCAGTCTCTGCAGAGGTGTTGCTGTGGAGGACTCCAGCTCAAGCCTCTCCTCTGAAGGTCGCCTGTCCCTGGTTCTGTTTGCTTCTCTGGCCTTTCTGCTCCATCTCATTCCTGAGCTCATCTCCTTTTCTAATTCTCAAGCATTGTTCCCCACCCCCCACTCCTGTCCTTCCCAGTGGTCTCTCTGAGAGGACATCACACCCATGGCTTTAACTGCCACCGAATAGTCCTCTTTTGTCTTGAATATCCAGAGTGAACTCGGTTTACCAAAGACAGGAAACCAGGAATCCTTCTTGTTCTTCTTATTCCCCAGGTCCAGTTAGAGATCAGGCCACGACTCTCTCCATCTCTTGCGATTCTGTGCCTTTTCCTTTCGCTCTGCCCCAACTTAGCTCAGACCATCGTAAATTCTAACTTAGATTATTCAGGGGTCTTATGTGTTGCTTGATTCTCCTCATTTCTTTGTAAGTATGCTGAAGCATTATGCTAAGCACAGGTTCCATATTTTGTTCAACACTACTGTCTTAGTCTGTTTTCTGTTACTTATAACAGAATGCCTGAAACTGGCTAATTGTTATAAAGAAAAGAAATGCACTTCTTTCAGTTCTGGACCCTAAGAAGTCCGAGGTCTGAGGACCACTTCTGATGAGGACCTTCTTCCTGTTTGGGACTCTGTGAAGTCCCCAGGCAGTGCAGGGCATCACATGGTAGGTGGGTGGGTGGAGGGGCGATGAGCATACTAGTTCAGTCTCTCTTCCTCCTCTTCTTCCTCCTCAAGCCATTCTCTTGATAACCCATTAATCGATAGGTGGATTAATCCATTTATGAGGGCAGAAACCTCATGACCCAATCACCTCTTAAAGGCCCTCCCTCTCAATATTGTCACATTGGGGATTAAATTTCAACATGAGTTTTGAAGGAGACAAATAACTCAAACTGTAGCAACTACTTATGGGCCCTGCTTCACAGAGCCAATCACTTGGTGTGGAAGATGGACACTGAATGATAAAATAGTAACCACTGTAGGTGTCTGCTATTGTTATTTTCCTGAGGCTGTTTTAAGGGGTCTTTTCATATGAACTTGCATAATTTTCACAATAGCCCTATGATGTAGGTATTTTTTAATTCTACCCACTTTTCAGAGGAGGAAACTGTGGTGCAGGGGTTAAGCAACTTCCTCAAGGCTCTATAGCTTCTGAGTGAAGAACTGAGATTCAGAACCAGGCTGTTGGGCTCCCAAGACTGTGTTCTTTCTCATTCTACACTGTCTCTGTGCACGTGCTGGGCTTCCTTTGCACTTGTAATTACAAGGTCAGTGTCTGTTGTGCAGAGGAAAGTAAAGAAGCTTTGGGTGTGTGTAGTAACCAAGAATCACGAAAGCATATAGGAGGGGGCTAAGAGAGATGAGAATTTAAGGAAATCTGTTCTGAGATGGGAGATTTTTCATTTGGAACTTGAGGCTGAAAATAAATAATCTGCACAGTGTGTGTGGGAGAAGTGCTGTTCCAGGCAGATGGACCAGCATGTGCAAAGTCTCTGAGGCGAGAGCAGGAAAGTAAGAAGACCAGCGTGGCTGCAGGGTGGAGAAGGT
The DNA here is from genome assembly GCF_001604975.1 of Cebus imitator. Classification (NCBI taxonomy): domain Eukaryota; kingdom Metazoa; phylum Chordata; class Mammalia; order Primates; family Cebidae; genus Cebus; species Cebus imitator. Next base: position 1,311,384 of record NW_016107576.1, on the reverse strand, counting down.
GGGGGCCAGGCAGGAGAGAGCCGGACTGGGATCTGAGACACTATCGTGAAGTCTGAGAGAAACGAAGGTTAGTTTCATCTCCCTCCTGTACATTCCCCGTGCTGCTGTGTGCGCCAAACCAAAAATCTGATTACCACTCCCCTCCTTGCTTCCATTTCAAGAAGCAATTTTCTCTATGTACAGAAAAGGCTTGTAGAATTGGCTCTATGTCCTGGGAAAGTGCACAGTGAGGTTGAGAGGCAGAAGTGGGGATTCTGAGTGGTGGTGTTTTAATTTGTTTGTTCTCTTATTAATGGTGAACTTGATGTCTCTGCTTTTATGTGAAAGAATTCAGAGTATGTCAGGAATTTTGCCTTTTTTTTTTTTTTAAATGGAGCCCAAATGGCTCACTTTTTGTTGAATTCTATTCTACAGTAAATGTTTATATATAAATTTGAGTGCATTTATTAGCAGTTCCCATGTTTTAAAATGTAGAGCTTTATATCAGGGAATGTTTTGCCTTATATATATACATCTGAATGAATGGAGTGTGATTTGTCTCTTATATTTACCATTTTGTTCTAACAGTAGGCAAAACGTTTATCATTTGAACTTCTTTTCACACTTCCATTTTGTTTGGCAATTATTTTCCGGTAAGATGTGTTTAACATTTGAATTCTGTTTTTATTCCTCAGCTCAGAAAAATGCTCAGTATGTCCTGGCGTTTGATGCATTTGTCATTGTGATTTGCTTGGCATCTCTTATTCTGTGTACAAGATCCATTTTTCTTGCTCTAAGGTTACAGAAGGTAAGAGTGTATTCACCTTCTCTTCCTGCCCTCTTGGCCCGAGCCCTCAGTTTGCCCAAGCAGCGGACCACCGATGCTGTGCCACCTGCCTCTTTTGGAGCCTTTTGACTAAATTAGTTTCCTCTGAGTAGTTGCCCCTATGAGGCATTCGTCAGCCTGAGGTGTAGGAAGCAAGTAAAGGCTCTGGGTGTGTCAGGTGGGATCAGATAATTATCCTGCTTAAAACTGAGCTGATAAGTACAGACGCACAGTGGTGAACTCTCAGGCTTTTGAATGTTTCCAGAATAACGAGATCCTCTTCAATTTAGGAGTGATCTGAAGAACAGAGTAATACCATGTGTGGGTTTCATCTTTTGTCTTCAAATCAGAGTTCATTTTGACAGAGAGACATGGTAAATGGATTATAATGAAGCATAAAATACTGTATTCTGTGTTTAAAATAGTTTTAAAATTCTCCTCTGAGTTTCATTTTGCCTTTTTACCCTCAGGGCTTTTAAGAATGTATACTTCTGCTCCCTAAATATCTTATTCTGGCTTGTTTCGTGTGTGCAAATGCACACTGGGGTCAGGGGAAATTGGAATTCCACAGAGTACCATTTGTGGAGCAGGGACATAGTCTGCATTTGACTTTGCGTAATCCTGACCTTTGTCAATGTCCTTTGTAAATATCCACCTCTCTTAAATGTTCCCCGATTGCCTTGATGTTCTGAATGCAAAGTTAAGGTCCTGTCCCTGCCAAGGTGAGGGGGCTTATATTCAGAGCATGCGCTGTGGAGCCGGCCTGCCTGGACTTGGATCCTGGCTTAGCCTCTTGGTGCCTCAGTTCCCTCCTCTGGATGATAGACCTGCCAGAACCTGGTTCATTGGGTTGTCATTGGAATGAACGTGTTGATAATATGAAGAGCATTTGGAACGTACTGTGTTCTAGTTATGACAGGAGGCTGCTGGAGTTACAGCATATGTAGTTCATGTTTGAGGGAACTTCACAGACAATTGAATGGTGACTCAGTTTACGGGGGAAAGTATGTGCTGTAACTTCCACCTTTGAGATTGATCTGGTGAGTTGGAAATGCAATACCATGTCCTTTTACAGGTGAGAGCACTGTTTTGCACTTGCCTTCTCCTTCCGGAGGGCAGTGTGGTTTGTAAGAAATGCTTCTTTAAATGTTTGCTGTAGAGATTTCTAAATTTCTTCCTGGAGAAGTATAAGCGGCGTGTGTGTGACGCCGACCAGTGGGAGTTCATCAACGGCTGGTACGTCCTGGTGATTATCAGCGACCTGATGACAATCGTTGGCTCCATATTAAAAATGGAAATCAAAGCAAAGGTGAGGGAAGCCCATTTAAAGTCTTATTTTCTTCATCTTCTCCCAGATGGCCACAGGCATCTTAAGACGTACGATCCTTTGGAGACCACTTGATTCTCGTGTCTTCCCTTTACTCACAGCAGCACAAGTGAAACCTCTCCTGGCTTGGTTCCTCGTGAAGGGAAAGTAGGAAGCCGTGGAACAAAACTTGGCGACAGCTCCAGAATAGTGACTAAACCTGAGAACACTGGTTATTTGGGCCTCATTTTTCTTTTTAAGTTGCAAAAGGAGCAGCTTACCCATAAACCAGTCCCTTCTCTGAACCTGCATGCCAAGAGCCTGTGGGGAGGATTTGTGACCATTGGGTGCTCCGACGGATGCAGTGAGGGCAGGAATGTCAGCGTGCTACAGCCTGGCCCTTTGTACAACTTGGTCTATTTGATCTCCTAACTAAGCCTTGGCGACTCCTTCACCGCACTGTTTTTCTGTCCACTCTCTGCTGTTTGCCACAGGTCCCACCAGCCTTAACTCCTAACCCCAAGACACCCACTCCGCCCAGCCCGGCTCCCTCTGGCTTTCTTCAGGCTTCTTCCTCTTTGGCCAACTGTGACTGCAGCCTCCTCACCTGCTTTCCCATCTTCCATTTCATATCCCTGAGATCTGTTTACACAGGGACTTTTCTGAAAGTGTCTATCTGGCTGTTATTCTTTCTACCTCTTAGGGCCTGCTTCGGGATGAAGCGGCCTCCCTCACATGGCCCCTGGGGTCATCACCATCCAGCTCTGCCTCCCGCTCTAGCCTCTGCTCTAACCCTGTCCCTCTAGGAGGTCTTGTCAGCATTGTGCCTTTGTTCAGCCTTTGTCCACTGACCTGTGACGCCTCCTCCCAGCCTGTCCTGCAGCCCATCTTTGCTCTGGGGTGGAGTCTGTGGTGGTCTCTCTGTGATGAGCTAGGCATTGTGTCTTTCACTGCATCTAGCATATTATAGAAGAATCAGGTTTGTGTTTTGTCTTTTCAGCTAGCCCTAGACTTTCCTGAGAGCAGGGGCTGTGTTAGCAAATCATGTTGGAATTTTCTTTCAAAAGCAGCTGAGTTTTATTGTTTGATACTTAACAAACACCATTAATTTATGTCCTCAAATGCCTAGGTCAGTGATAAATGCAATTTCTATTTCAGGATATTATTTGGAAAAAAAATTTAGTTCAACTAATTGAAATACTAAAAGAAAATGAAAAGCACATTTGGAATTATATTCTCTGTTTTTCTTCTTTTCTTTAAAGAACTCTTACTATCACCTATAGGTAGGCGGATAGTTCTCTTTTTTATAAGTTGGTTTGAAGTAAGATTAATAAGCTAAGTGGAATCAAATATTTTACTCATTTGTCTCGTTTTCTTGTTTATTTATTTATTTTTTCATTCCTTAGAATCTCACAAACTATGATCTGTGCAGCATTTTGCTTGGAACCTCTACGCTCTTTGTGTGGGTTGGAGTCATCAGATACCTGGGTTATTTCCAGGCATATAATGTAAGGATGTGGCACTGGGCAGTGCCACTGCACTTGAGATTCATTTATTCTTTGGGGTCTAATAGCTACTTTTCCATTTCATCTGTCCTGTTAATTCTTTTTTTTTCAGGTGCTGATTTTAACAATGCAGGCCTCACTGCCAAAAGTTCTTCGGTTTTGTGCTTGTGCTGGTATGATTTATCTGGGTTACACATTCTGTGGCTGGATTGTCTTAGGACCATACCATGACAAGGTATGTAACACAAATTCTTCCTTCTGCACATGGGCACATGGGACTCTTGATCATGGGTTTCTAGCACTTACTGGCTTCTTAATCTTCTCTGTCACGTACCCTTGACATCAGTAAGCACATATCTTTTTATCAGTTTTTCTTTTATTCCTTTTCAGTATATAGAAGTGACTATCGGATATTGAACCAAGAAGTGTAAAAGACTAGAAAGCATGGATTATAATTGTCTAGGGCTGGCTTAAGGGGTCACATAGCTACCCAGTGATCATCAAATGGGAAATGTTTGGAGATGAGATCACTATATTAAAAATGAAAATTAAGTGAGGAAAATTCCTATTAAAAATTTCCAATTTAATGTATTATGTTTTTCATCCAAGTTAATTGAGAAGAATGAGGATGGGCAGAGACTGCCTAGAGCAACCATTGTAGGTTTATGATTGAAATGGTGACATGTCTTGTCTCTGCAGATGGTTTTGGTTACAGCATCATCTTTGTGCCTTATTAAAGATCAGTATCTGAATTCTAAACTATTACCAAACTTCAGTTAGCATTATAATCTCAGGGACATCAAAATTATGCTAAGATGTTCTTGTTATAAAATGATACATTTGATTGGTAGATACATCAGGAAATGAAACTAGATAAGCCTTGTTTTTAACCCAAAAAAGTAGAAGGAGTTATTTCATCTTCTGGCTTTTTCTCCATGGGCCTGTGGCAGTTGGAACGATAGAAACAACAAAAATAGCAGCAGCTAACACTTCCTGCTGTGTGTTAGACACTCTGCTGGGCTTTTCTGTTTTCTTTCTTACTTACTCCCCACCACAGCCTAGGTACTGCTTTCCTCACTTAGATGCTCTGCAAGGAGAAAAGAGGTTAAAAATGGCAAGTATTGCTTCCAAGTTTGTATACCAGTACAGCCTTAAGTTTTGACCTTGTTAGTACCATTAGCCAAAGAACATATGATCAAATCTGGTTTACAAACTGTTAACAAAACTTAACTTAAACCTTAAGGTTTAAGATTAATGTATAGCTTACTCTTCTATCAGAAGGTTTAAGATTAATGTATAGCTTACCGTTTGTTATTGTATGTATAGCTTACTCTTTGTTATTAATGTATAGCTTACCCTTTGTTATATATATATAACTTACTCTTTGTTATTAATGTATAGCTTACCCTTTCTTATTATTCTGATAGCTGTCCTATCAGATTAATGCCAGGTAACCTGGCACAGTCAGACTTTCTCCTTTTCAAGTGTCACATTTAATATGTCTAGGGAGAATTACTGTTTTTCCTATTTGAGATATTATATAATTAACAAAGTGACAACCTCTGGGTTAGTAGTAAATCTTGGTAATACTATTGCTCTTCAAATTCCATGTCACTGTTTTAAAGGTGACTCATGAGAAAAAATTATTCTTTGCTATGATGTCTCTGATTTGGAGAACTTACTGTCAGAGCCTGGAAAAATGTATTTTTCTTCCTTACTTGCCTCATGCTCTGAAAGCTTTTCCACCTCTTTGTCACTAGAGGGCAGTGTTGCACTGTGTGGAATAAATACTGTGCCTGAGGATTTGGCTTTAATTCACTGACCCCAAGGTCTCTGGACAAGTGGTCACATCTCCTTTGTACCCCACCCCCATCTCCCCTCTCTTGTCATTATTCTGGAAGGTGCTCAGATAAGGTTGCTTGAATTTTACTAGATGGCTGCCATTCTCAAATGCCGTCTGTTAGGCATGGTGCCCAGGATACTTCATCTCCCTTGCTGCGTTAACCCTTCCCTCCCCTTCTCTGTGAGGAAATCTGATGATTCTTTCACAGAAAATAGGTACCTTAATATATTAAATAATATTCCTGAGATTACCCAGCTAGAAAATGGCAGAGTTGGGATTCAAACCCAGGTCAGCCTGACTCCAGTACCTGTGCTTTGACCCATACTCTATAAGGCTTTTCTTGGTATTATCTAAAACAGATCATCTAAAACAGGGGAGCATTTAGTCTGACAAGAAACAGGCTTGTACTTGGAGATCAACCGTGATTGGACAGCCATGTAGTCAGTCTCATTCTCTCAATGAGGTCAAGGTCACCTCGTGGAAAATGAGGTTACTTGTTTTGTGAGCCTGACTACATTTCCATATGTTCAATTTTGTCCTTTCAAAGGATCCAGGTGAAATTGGGATCTTCTGAAGCAGCACTGTCCAAGAAAAATGCAATTTGGGCTATAACTGAGAGCCTTGCCTATACTGTAAAATTTTCTAGTATCCACATTAAGAAATAAAAAACCGATGAAATTAATTTCAATGATATATTTTAAGCCTAATATACCTAAAATATTATTCCAGCATGTATTCATTATAAAATATTGAAATATTTTACATTCCTTCATACCAGTCTTTTTGATCTGGTAGATGTTTTATCCTCATGGCACATCTTAATTTGGACTAGCTACCTATTGGATGCTGGCTAGCCACACATGGCTGGTGACTACCATTATGGACATTGCAGCTCTAGACTTATGTCTGTCGCTTAATATCAGCTTTCCCTTTACCCCCTCCCCCATGGAGGAGTGGAGGGATAGGGGATATCTGTAGGATTGCCCGTAGGTCTATTTACGGCATCTCTCACCAGGCTGATATATTGGGGAAATGCACAATTGAGTTAATTCACCGAATGTACAAGTCAGGGGAGAGAAAGAAAATGTTAGTCTGGTTTTGGAATTTTGTGTTTTTCTTCTCCATATTGCTGCCTCTTTGAATCTGAAGTTAGAATATTTTATTGCCCCTTGCATCCTTACCCCCAAATTAATCCAAGCTGTCAGCATGTTCAGGCTCTGCCAGTGTCTGAATCAGAGGACTTTCAGGATTACCAGAAGCCTTGAAAAGCTGAGCGTTCCAAGCAGGCATTTTTGTAGGATTTTTAGAATCACAGCAATCTTGATTATGAAAGCTAATTCTTTCTTTAAAACAAAACAGCTAAAAAGAGACATCAGGAAGACTGTAATTTTATACTACTGTTTGACTGACAGCTGGAGTCTCATAACACTTCAGCTTCCTGTCTTCCTGTTAGGCATCTGATTTCAGGGGCTCAACAGTAAGGGAGTCAAGATACAAAAAGTATCCTGCTGATGTGTGTTCCCAGCACTAATGGACTTTGGCACAATGCCCTTTCAAAATGTCTGGACACCAAGGGCAAGAGACAGACTGTTAATGTTCTTCCAAACCAAATCTTGAATTATTAAACATTACTCTAATGTGGCTTTTACATTTCCAGAGGACTTTTTTGGTCTATGAGGAATAAATCATAGCCTTGCTTTGTCCCCATTTTACAAATGAGAAGACCAAGGCTTGAAAAATTGTTGAACTTTGCTGATGTCATGGGTCAAAGTTCAGCAGACTCTGCATTACATTTTCCTCCTTCCAAGGCCTCTGGTTTTAGCCAAGTACCTCTCATTCAAAAGAACCATTAGCCAGCTAAAACATTTTGCCTAAAGTTTGCATGAGATTTTTGGCATCAGCTCTTAAAGCAAATATTTATGTCATTCTCTGACCTAAACCATTGCAGGTTATGTTTTCATTGAAATGAAACGTTTTTGGCCCAACTGCAGAATTACCATTTGTGAAATGAATGGTTGGGTTCTTGCTGTGGTCCCAGAGAACCTATGGGGACTGTTTATGGAAATAGCCATTTAATATGTATTAAATGTCTGCTGTGCACCCAACATTGCTAGGTTCTTGTAGACCAAGTTCTTGGAGGGCAGGAACTATGGCTTGTTTCTCTTTATATTCCCAGTCTCCAGCTTAGTACACAGACCATGGCAGGTACCCAACAAGTCTGTTGAACAAACAAAAAGCGATGAAAGAGAGAGAGAGAGAGAAAGAGAGAAAGAGAGAGAGAGAGAAAGAGAGAGAGAGAGAGTGTGTGTGTGTGTGTGTGTGTGTGTGTGTGTGTGTGTGTAATACCTGCTTTCCAGGGGCTGTGGTCTCTCAGAAACCAAAGGAATGCCTTACAAATGAGGTCCTTCTAGACTGGAAGCACATTAGGACCTCAAGTATTTTTAAGCTCAATTCTACTATGGCATTTGGCCACGGAAACGGACTCTGGTTCACAGCCACTTCTTGTACAAAATAGCAGGGTGTTACCAAACACCTAAAATTGACTGGGTCTCCGTTTTAACTCTTTGCTGTGTTAAAATAATTCTCATGTTTACAAGAGGAGGAGGAGGTAAAATGGTTATGAATAATGTTAACGTTGAGACAGATACTGTGTCTAGCCTGATAAGTAACTAAACAGAAAATTAAGAAATGAATATGATGTGTACTGACCAACTAGCTATTTGCAGTTGAAACCTGAAGCACAGACAGTTGTGCTTGGAGCTCTTGCAACTAGGGAAAGGAGTTGACTGGATTCCAAAAGAAACTGAGAAATATGAATTATTAATGGTGCTGTCAGAGTTGTAATTGACATCCATAGAAACCAACTTCAGTGTCAATGTTTTAAGCTTTAACTTCAATGTTTCAAGGCTAGTGTAGGGTATGGAAAATATTTACTCTGGCAACCCCCGTTTTACTGTTAAACAATCTAATATTGTTAAGTGATTTGTTCAACTGGATATTTCCTCTAGGTCTTTATGGAGAAGGACTTGAGTTCTTCATAGTTTTTGCTGATGCAGCAAAGCCATGAGTGGGATCCTTGTTTGGGGTGCATTTGTGGACCCTCTCCCTTGGCCACCAATTCGGCTTGCCTGGTCCAACCATGTGGCTTGGCTGGTAGTGTAAGGCATGATATTTGTATCTAGTTGCAGGACAGGGAAGTGTGCGTAAAAATAATTAGAAGACCATCCATAGTTCATTGTGTGATTCTTACCGATACGGAGTGCAGAGAAAGGACTAGAGATGCCAGGGCACTCTGTCTTGAAGTACACTCTGAATTAATTCTTGAACATTGGCTTAACTGGACACAGAGAAAAGAAGGTTACAGCAGGTGAGGAGAATAAATTCCATGAGGGAAAAATGTAGGGATGGGCCTGGTGTTGGAGCAGAAAGCACAGCGTGTTAATATTGACAAGGAGGAGGCCGGACACGGTGGCTCATGCCTGTAATCCCAGCACTTTGGGAGGCTGAGGCAGGCAGATCACAATGTCGGGAGTTCGAGACCAACCTGGCCAACATGGTGAAACCCTGTCTTTACTAAAAATACAAAAATTAGCTGGATGTGGTGGGCGCCTACAGTCCCAGCTACTCAGAAGGCTGAGGCAGGAGAATCACTTGAACCTTGGAGGCAGAGGTTGCAGTGAGCCAAGACCATACCATTGCACTCCAGCCTGGGCGACAGAGTGAGACTCAGTCTCATAAAAAAAGAAAAATTGACAAGGAGGAGATGTGATGAGGCTGCATGAAGGAGGAACTTACCACAACCTTCTTAGTTTGGACTTTTATTTTGCATCCAGACTTTGTATAATCTCACAAGGGAGAAATAACCTGAAAGCCATCTTCTTCAAGTACAGGTTTTCCTGCAGCTTCGACTGGGGAGAGTGAAGAGATTAGAGTAAAAGAGACTTCCTTGGGAGTTTCTGTAATAATTCAGAAATTCATGCTGACATCACAGTAGAGTAGAAAGGGTGGATTGGAGAAACATGTGATAGGAACGGACAGGCCTTAGAAAACTGAAAGGAAGAAGAGTAATCAGTTCAACACAGAGTTCTAAGGACTTAATTATTTCGGACTGGTTCTTCGGTGGGAGATTGGAATCACTGACAGAAAGAGGGTAATTTAGAAAAAAAGCTCATTTTTCTGGTTAGGGTGGTGGAAAGTTTTGTTGGCATTTCCAAGGAATGGTCTGTCATATAACAAATGTCAGCTGGGCGCCATGGCTCATGCCTGTAATCCAAGCATTTTGGGAGGCTGAGGCAGGCGGATCACCTGAGGTCAAGAGTTTGAGACCAGCCTGGCCAACATGGTGAAACCCTATCTCTACTAAAAATACAAAAATTTGCCGGGCTTGGTGGCACACACCTGTAGTCCCATCTATTTGGGAGGCTGAGGTATGAGAATCACTTGAACACCAGAGGCAGAGGTTGAAGTGACCTGGGATTGCACTGCACTCCAGCCTGGGCAGCAGAGTGAGACTCCATCTCAAAAAAATAAAATAAAACAAAAAACCCCACAAATGCTCTCTAGTATAGAAAACATAAGAAGATGCTTATGCTAATTAGCAGAAAAACTGGGATCTAAATTGTTAGATGATATGACCACAAATATATAAAAAAATACATCGGGGAAAACAGGGAATTGTCGAGATTAACTTTGAGAGTATAGAGAGGGTGTGTGTGTGTGTGTGTGTGTGTGTGTGTGTGTGTGTGTGTGTGTTTTAAAGAGACAAGGTCTTGCTCTGTCCCCCAGGCTGCAGTGTAGTAGCACAACCTTGGCTCACTGCACCCTGAACCTCCTGGACTAGAGATTCTCCCACCCCAGCCTCCTGAATAGCTGGGACTACAGGCACACCACCATGCCCAGATGTTTTTGTATTTTTTGTAGAGATCAGATCTTGGAATCTTGCCCAGGCTGGTCTCAAACTCCTGGGTTCAAGTGATCCTCCAACCTTGGCCTCCCAAAGTGCTGGGATTATAGGCATGAGCCACTGTGCCTGGCCTACAGGGGATTTTTGAATAATGTTTTCCTACTTCTTATGGTGTTCTAGCATCTTAAAATAAATAAGTTACCGCTACTACAAATGACAATGTTAAAAAACAATGTTAACAAAACATGCTAACTGGTTACCATCGGCTTTTTAGAATATTCTATTTCAGAACCTAATTTTTATTTCTTCCCACAGTTTGAAAATCTGAACACAGTTGCTGAGTGTCTGTTTTCTCTGGTCAATGGTGATGACATGTTTGCAACCTTTGCCCAAATCCAGCAGAAGAGCATCTTGGTGTGGCTGTTCAGTCGTCTGTATTTATATTCCTTTATCAGCCTTTTTATATATATGATTCTCAGCCTTTTTATTGCACTTATTACAGATTCTTATGACACCATTAAGGTAAGTAATTATCAATATTTGCTGCCAAAAAAAATCACTGCAAATTCTGTATAGATCATAGAAAAATACAATATTTTAAAAACATACTTAAAATATTACAGTTCAGATTTTGAGGCAGACTTTTTAAAGACTGGAGATGACTTTTAGGACATTGTCCCTGTTACCCACAGCAGGGTGGATTGGTTTGGAGGGGTGGTGGGAAGCAGAACGGAAATGGGGTAAGGATGGGTGGAATGGGGTGAGTCAGGTAGTCGGGCTGCTGGTCTCAGCCCTGACAGATAAACCTGCCAGTGTGGCTACCTGAAACTTAGGATAGAGTCATAAGTGTCAGGGATGAGAAGAGACTGGCACCCTGACAACTCTCAGATATTGCTACAACTCACACTGCATGATATGGCTACTGTCATAGCACAGGTTTCCTTTAAATTTTAAAAACTAAGGCTTTTGTGACTGTTTAGCTTCTCCCTCCCCTCCCCTCCCCTTCCATTTCCTTCCCCTCCCTTCCCTTTCCTTTTTTGGAGTCTCACTCTGTTGCCCAGGCTGGAGTGCAATGGCACGATCTCTGCTCACTGCAACCTCTGCTTCCCAGGTTCAAGCGATCCTCCTGCCTCAGCCTCCTGAGTAGCTGGGATTACAGATGTCAGCCACCATGCCCAGCTATTTTTTTTTGTATTTTTAGTGGAGACAGGGTTTCACTGTGTTGGTCAGGCTGGTCTTGAACTCCTGACCTCATGATCTGCCCATCTTGGCTTCCCAAAGTACTGGGATTACAGGTGTGAGCCACCGTGCCCACCCTAGCTTCCTACTTTCTTAAGCTACCCGATAGGTTCTGTATCCTTTCAGACTAGGTCCATTTAACTGATTTGGGTGCTGGTATCATCTTCACAGCAGATGGTCATGTTTAGAAAACCCTGCTTCAGGGTCAGTGACTGAAAAACCAGGGTGCCTGCCTTTGTAGGGCTGTTTTCTGCTTAACTGCTTTCTCAGAATAATGCAGAAGAAAGCCAGTCCATTGGGAAAACTCCTGAATACCTTTTGAGTGTGTGGGGAGATAAGGTTCGAGTGGGAATGGTAGTTGGCTCTGGCAGCAGGGCTTGCATGGAGAAGGAAGAGGTGCACAATCCTGCTACAGAGGGGCAGGGGAGCCTCAGTGTTGAAGTGGGTTGTCTTATTAAGCATGAGGGGAGGGAGTCTTTGTGTCTGCTTGGAAAAATCTACTGTCTTCTGTCCCACTAAGTGACCAACTTCCATTAAAGTAGAGGAAATAGTGATTACTTCCCAGGCAGAGTCTATGTTGCCAATGTGTATGTGGAGTGGGGAGGCCTTATCTAGTCTTGCTGTTAGCATTAAAGCTTAAGACATTTTTTTTTTTAAGAGAGAGGGTCTTGCTCTGTTGCCCAGGCTGGAGGACAGTGGTGTGATCCTACCTCAATATAGCCTCCAACTCCTGGGCTCAGTCAATCCTCCTGCCTCAGCCTTCAAAGTAGCTGGGACTACAGGTGCACACCACCATACCCAGATAATTTTTGTATTTTTTGTAGAGATGGGGTCTCACCATCTTGCCCAGGCTGGTCTCAAACCCCTGGGATCAAGCGATCCTCTCTCCTTGTCTTCCCAAAGTGCTGGAATTACAGGCATGAGCCATTGTACGCAGACTAGACTTTTGACTTTTGATTATTTCCTTCATTACCTTTTTTAAACAAACCTCTCCCTGGCTCTCCTCTGCTTTCTTTCTGAAGTTTTCCTCTGGATTGTTCTCTGTTCCCACAGTGGCCCTGGCTTGGTGTTCTGGGACTGACAGATTGATTCATCATTGTTAATATCAGTTCTTGAATCTGAGGTAGCAATGTGGGAGAGTTTTATTTTAGTAAAGGTGGACTTGGTTTGTTGACAAAAGAGCAATTTCTCATGCTCTATAAATAAGGTAACAACACGTGTACTTTCTAAAGAAATTCCAAAAGAATGGATTTCCGGAAACGGATTTGCAGGAATTCCTGAAGGAATGCAGTAGCAAAGAAGAGTATCAGAAAGAGTCCTCAGCCTTCCTGTCCTGCATCTGCTGTCGGAAGAGGTAAGTATCATGTTTAAGCTCCATGCTTCTATAGTGGGCTGCTCTGTTGCCTTAATAAAAAGCAATAGTGGGAAATAATTCATCTTTCTCTTCTTTCCTCCCACTAAAATTGGCTTTAGAAATGAATTGTTTCTTCTACAACAGGGTTGTGTGGAAAGCTACATGATGTGATTGTAATCTCTTAGGAATACTATAAGACTATTAAGAGAAGGCATAAATTATGTCCCTAAAGTCAAGAGGCTGAACTCTTAAGTGGCCCAAGTAAGAGGTCAAAGCTCTTATTTTTAGAGGTGGAACTCTGGGAATGTCAGAGGCATTTTCCCTTTTCACAGTATGTGGTTCAAGCAACCTTTCTTGATCAGAGCAGGAAACCTCCCTGCGAGGAGGCCGTCCAAGTGCTTGGTTAGCAATGCACACCTGTAGCTCTTCCTTGCCTAGCTGTGCTTTGCCTCCTGTTCATCAGGACACGTAGGGAAATGGTCTAGACCTCAGTGGACAAAGCATATTGCATAGTGATTTGTGGACTAGAATGGGGGTCAAGTGAAGACTTTTTTTTTTGATGTGCCTATGTTTGCTTTCATCTGAAGTCAGGGGTGCCAGTTTGTAACTAAAAGTATACCCTACACATGTTTTTTCTTTTTGGAAGGATTTTCTAACCCATATTCCTGAAGGAAGCTAGGAGAACATAATTGCTACTTAAAACCACAGGATGTATTTTTCTGTTAATCAATTCATATAGCATCTTGGGACTTACAATGATGTGATTGAGCAGATCGAGAGGATGTCTGGTAAACGGAAAATGAGATCTGAGAAGAGCTGTTTTCAGAACCACACCTTATTTTCTCAGAGCACTAAATCATTGCTGTGAAAGCTGGGATAAAGGAAATTAATTTTCTTAATAGGCGGTTGCCTCCTAGGAGGTACGTTGTATAAGGAGTCTCTCAAAATCTCTTTTTTACTATAAGGGGGAAAAACTTCATTGGAAAATGTAGTCATGATTTCTAAAATGTAGCTGATAGGTCTTTGGTGTTTGTGACACACGAAGTCCTGGGAGGTTGTTAAATGTTTTCTCATGCAGCCCTATGGAACAAGTGAAAGATTTAAGGTGTGGACCCAAAGACTTTTGGGTAAGATTGGGTCTGAGCGGTGAGATGCAAGGAGCAACAGGAGCAGACAGTTCACCCTAAGGTGTGCTGAGGATTGTTGCAAAGACGCATGGTGAGACAGAGGGTCTGCTCCTCATGAAGAATGAAAGAATTCGAGGAAACAAGAGAATCCACCAAGGAGATCAGCTGAAGAACTAGGATGATGAAAGTTTTGAAAAAGAGGATATCAAAGAATAAAGACAGAAGTAGCTGTAACTATATTTGGCCAAATGATGGTCCTGGGTGAAGTCAGCTATAACAGTTTTAGTGGAATCATCAGACCAAAGCCTAGATCCCAGGACCCTGCAGAGTGAAGGGCCTAGGCCCTGATGGAAGGAAACGGATTGTAATGGAACCTTGAGAAAAAGTGATGGCTTTGACTCCATCAAAAATTAAGTATAGCTTGATGTGTTTAAAAAAATAGAATGGGGCTGGGTATGGTGGCTCACTCCTGTAATCCCAGCACTTTGGGAGGCTGAGGCAGATGGATCACTTGAGGTCAGGAGTTCAAGACCAGCCTGGCCAACATGGTGAATCCTCATCTCTACTAAAAATACAAAAATCAGCTAGGCCTGGTGGCGGGCACCTGTAATCCCAGCTACTCCGGGGCCTGAAGCATGAGAATCGCTTGAGCCTGGGAGGCAGAGGTTGAAGTGAGCCGAGATTGCACCACTGCACTCCAACCTGGGCAACAGAGAGAGACTCTCCTTGAAAAACAAACAAACAAAAAACCAAACTTTGGGAGGCCAAGGTGGGTGAATCAGTTGAGGTCAGGAGTTTGAGACCAGCCTGGACAACGTGGTGAAACCCTGTCTCTACTAAAAATACAAAAATGAGCTGGGCATGGTGATGGGCGCCTGTGATCCCAGCTACTTGGGAGGCTGAGGCAGGAAAATTGAATGAACCTGGAAGGCAGAGGTTGCAGTGAGCCGAGATAAGGCCAATGCACTCCAGCCTGGACAACAGAGGGAGACCCTGTCNAGCTAGGAATGGGGCTGGGTATGGTGGCTCATGCCTATAGTCCCAGCACTTTGGGAGGCCAGGGCAGGAGGATCACTTGAGCTCAGGATTTTGAGACCAGCGTGGGCAATGTAGTGAGACCCTGACTTTTTAAAAAATAAAATAAAAACTAGGAACAGAAGAATGGACTGAAATTGAGGAAGGCTGTGAATGGAGGGTAAAGAGGAATATAAAGATTCAGTGTTGCAAAGATTGGTCTCTATGCCCCTGTCTGGTGACCATGACAAATGACACCTGCTATCTCAGTGCTACTTCCTGCAGAGGATGGCTGTGGTCACTCCTCTTCAACAGAACAATCCAACAACCAGCACACACTTGATCCTCCTTTGAGTTATTGACAGAACCTCTAACCTGAGCATCAGAACACCTGGGTTTTTCATTTTGGACACTGCCATTAACCAAGTGTGTCCTGTGACCTCTCCTAAATTTCTTGGATGGACCAGATGACCTCTGAAACCTCTTCCACTTCTAAAATGATGTGGTTCCTTGGAAAGAGATGCTTGGTTGAACAGATGCAGAATTAACCTTTCTCTTCCTCTACTGCAGTGAAGGAGGAAAATTGGCTGTTCTAGTCATTGATAAGGCCTTGTTAGCCAAGGGACATGAAGATTTCTTTTTTTTTTTCAGAATCAAACCGATATACTTATTGAGTAAAACATAAATGTGACACATTTTTCTTTTTAAAAAAATTTTACTTTAAGTTCTGGGATACATGTGCTGAACGTGCAGGTTTGTTACATAGGCACATATGTGCCATGGTGGTTTGCTGCACCTGTCAACTTGTCACCTAGGTTTTAAGCTTTGCCATGCATTAGATATTTGTCCTAATCCTCTCCTTCCCCTTTCCCTTAGCCAAGAGGCCCCAGTGTACGATGTTCCCCTCCCTGGGGGCACGGAGGTTCGTAAGAGACAGTTGACTCCTCACAGTGTTTCCAAAGCATCTACTCAAACCTCAAACAGTGTACATTGACCTTCTCTATTATCTGTTTGCTTATTTATTCTGAACATTGGTAAATAATCAGAATATATTGCTTGTCTTAATTTTTCTTCCTCTTTTATGTTTCACTCAACATGTCTGTAATCTATGTGAGCCTAGAATACAGAGTATTTCTGTTGCTCCTCAAAGATTTAAAATTATTGTGTTTTCTCTTTTCTCCTTTCCCTTTCTGTTACAGGAAAAGAAGTGATGATCACTTGATACTTACTAACTAAAGTTCTTCTGTTAAAGATGATTAAAGTTCAGGCCTCCTTATTCAGTGGCTGGGCAGAGGAACCCCAAATGACTTGGACCAACGGTTCCAAAATAACTCTCTTATTTACTGTACAGTGGGAAAGAGGACTTGTTGTTAGCCAGCTGACCATGACTGAAGTTCCAGCTTTACTTTTTATAAACTTGAATGATGAAGAATGGACCATAGGTTGCTACTGGGCATTAGTGCAATTGAACAGCAATAATAAAATTCTCTATTAGTTTATTAATCTATGACATGATCTTGGAATGGAAAAAGGTCACATTTCAGAGTGTGAACAACAGTAGTGTTTAAGGCCATGTCATAAATATGTGTGTTTATTGTCAAATAAGGATTTGTTTTAAAGGTGATTCTTGGGTTTGAAGACATTTGTTAATTCATGATCTGTACAGAAATGAAGTTGGTTGCAATACCAATCTAGAGACTCCTAGCTGGTGAACTGTTAAGCCATTTAAACATCACCCTTGGCCAGGCACAGTGGCTCACACCTGTAATCCCAGCACTTTGGGAAGCCTAGGCAGGCAGATCATTTGAGCTCAGGAGTTTGAGACCAGCCTGGGCAACATGGCAAAACCCCATCTCTACAAAAAATTCAAAAATTAGCTGGATGTGGTAGCAGACATCTGTAGTCCCAGCTACTTGGGAAGCTGAAGTAGGAGGATCACCTGAGCCCTAGAGGTTGAGGCTGCCGTGAACTGTGATGGTGCCAGTGTCCTCCAGCCTGGGTGACAGAGTGAGACTTTGTCTCAAAAAAAAAAAGATCACCCTTAAATAAACAAAAAGACCTCATACTCATGCAGTGGACTTCTCTTGGCCTGTTTTCCTGTGTGTTTTCTTCAGCATGATATGAAGCGACTGTTGGCATAGCCAGTGGGAATCATTTGGCTGCCTCATCACTGTGCTGATGGTCGTTTGTACACACACGACATGTGGAAGTGACCTGTAGCAGTGGTCACTCATTTTAACAATTGAACTCCACTGTGTTGGGTATTTACCTTTGTCTAGCCAAGGAATATGGTATATTTTCTCTAAATAAATTTATTTTTATCATTCCATATGGCACTATTACTATTTTATGCAGTGTCTCTAAACAACTTCCTAGTGAAAAATTCAGATCATATCTCTCTTAACTACTTGGTCTCCAAAAGGGATTTCTCAATTTCTTAAAAGCAGTGAAGGAGATACAGAGTCTAGGACACAGAAGTTATTCAATAAATATTTATGACGATAGCTTGGGAGATGATGATCACTTCATGCATAGACTTATTTCATACTTGAGCAATGTCAGTGGTCAACTATTTAAGAGTTATTGGTAAAGCGGAGAATTTGAATTAAGCAGGACCCCCCTTCCAGGGCTCTTCCTCTTTCTCCTTGGCCTCAGCGGCCCCTCCCCACAATCCCCTACCCAGTTTTCCTCCTCCTGTCACCTTCCCCCTCCTTGCTCCGACTCCATTTCATATGCCTGTATCAAATCTAGGAAGGGAAAAATCTTGCAGTTAATACCATTAAAGTTTGTTGAGAGAGTAAATGACTCATATCTACACACAGAAAACTTTGCTAAAAATTATCATTTTAAACCTCCTTTTTTGCAAAATATGTGAAGAGTTATGTTTGATTTTTAAACCAAGACACCATTAAAGTTGTGGTTTGGGGGTAATTTGCATGACTCCAGAGTCAGATATGTAATTGGATCACTTGTTAACTTCTGAGTATATTGTCATATACTTAGTTTTGTCTCTGAAAAGAATTGCTATTTTTTTTTTTTTTTTTTAGTTTTTTTAGAGGGAGTCTGGCGTTGTTGCCCAGGCTGGAGTGCAGTGGTTCGATCTTGGCTCACTGCAACCTCTGCCTCTTGGGTTCAAGCAATTTCCCTGCCTCAGCCTTCTGAATACCACCACGCCCGGCTAATTTTTAGTATTTTTTTGGTAGAGATGGGGTTTCACCATGTTGGCCAGGATGGTCTCAATCTCCTGACTTTGTGATCCGCTCACCTCAGCCTCCCAAAGTGGTGGGATTACAGGCGTGAGTCACCACGCCTGGCCCAAGAATTGCTATTAAAAGGCTTTCACTTATTGTGCAGCTATGACTGCCATTTGAATAGAAGATTAATGATGGTCTTTCATGCTCATATTATTTTTTTATTGGCTTTCATGTTTTCTTTTCTTTCTTTCTCTCCAGCTGGATAAAACCATTTTAAGATGAAAAATGTTTTTCAGGGTTACCCCACATCTATAGCAGACATTGTTTTCTCCCTTTTAAATAATGTTAAACAATTGTCACTTTACCCACTGTATTGTCTATTTGGATTTTATTGAACAATATTGTCTTATAATTCTGCTAATAGACACATCTGGGATAAATCATTTTCTCTCTTATCATTAGCCTCCACTTAGAGAGTTCTCTGTGAAAGTTAGGAGACATTCTTTCTCCCTGCTGGTTTCATTCTGGCATCTCCAACCCTTGAATTCACTTCCTTGGCTATTGGAGACACAGTCAAAACCATATGCAACATCTTGAAGCTTGTTCACTTAGAGTGGTGGGAGAGAGTGTGGGCTTAAGAGACATCTAGACAGACTTGCGTTAAAATTCCAGCTTACCAGCTGAGCGTGATGGCTCATGCCTCTAACCCCAGCACTTTGGGAGGCTGAGGTGAGTGGATCATGATGTCAGGAGTTCAAGACCAGCCTGGCCAACATGGTGAAACCCCATCTCTACTAAAAATACAAAATTAGCTGGGCCTCTAACAGATGGTGGGCCTCTGTAATCCCAGCTACTCAGGAGACTGAGGCAGGAAAATCACCTGAGCCCGGGAGGCGGAGATTGCAGTGAGCCGAGATGGTGCCACTGCACTCCAGTCTGGGTGACAAAGCAGGACTGTCTCAAACAAAACAAAACAAATAAACAAAAATCCAGCTTAACTTTCAGGCCCTGAACAGATTACTTTCTTCCTCTAAGTGATGATAAACCTCAACCAAGACGGGCACTTAAGTCACGTAATTCATGCAAAGCCTGGCATTGAATTCATTCCTGAGCTGTTGTTTCCATTTGAGTTTCTACCATGTTTGCAGTAGTTTCCATGGGACCATGGAATAATCCAGGTATGAGCAACATTGCTTCTGCAACCTGTCTGCCTCAGCTGTCCTCCTCCTCCTACTACCTGACTCTCCTTGGACAGGTCACACCATGCATCAATTTCCTCATTCATAAAATGGGGGGATTATGAGAATTAAATTAGTCAAATGTAAAGTGTATGGAATAGGGTGTGACTCCTAAGTGCTTAATAACTATTAGCTCTTCAAAAAAATGCCTTACTAACGTAGTCTACAAATGCACAAATCTAATTCATCTTGGCCAGCCAGGAAGATTTTTATTTTATAATGAGCTCACCACACACTTCTGGTGGACTTTGTTCTAGTTAGAACTTTAAGTGTACAAAAGTCTCCCATCCAGCTCTATCCTGGAGGCAGTGATCAGTTCAGCCCTGAGAGGCTCACACCTAGCCATAGAGAAGCAGCAAGGAGAGGCAGCCTAAGTGCCTAGGGCACAGCTTTCAGTCCTGTTAGAAGGGAAAAGGTCCAGGAGGTGCACAAGCTGTCACAAAGTACCAGCCCTTCACCGTGGGTGAGACAGACCCTCAGTCCTCTACTAAGAGCCTAATCCCTTAACCAAACTTGTCAGAATGTATGAAATTCGGGCCCACTTGCTTCTCAACCCACTGCCGATTCAAAGTGGTGAATGCAAAAGAGTGAGAGAGGGTAGTTAGGAAAAGCTCCTTATGCAATTCCAGGCACTATCCCCCACTCCTGCTGAGGACCTATACCCCAACAATTCTAAGAAGGGTCCACTGAAAGGGTACAGTGGAAACCCATGCTTGGAATCATGGGTTTATGAAAAGCACAATACCCCAATCTTTTGATTTAGGAGTAGCCAGTTACTCTCTTGTCCCTGTAGACCTTCATGTAAAAATAGCCCAGCACTGTCATGGATATTCAGGGGCCTTTCTAAAGTCATTGAGAAGGTATATTTGATAAACTACCGCCATGGTCTTGGTCACAGAGTTGTTTTTTGACAATATCAAGAGCTGTGATGTTTACCGGCATGATTCCAGATATCTGAACAATTCACTTGTGACAGCCACATATTGCAGTAACATTAGATGAATAGGCCTCATTTTACTGCTAAATCAGTTCCATCTTTATTTTCTTGTAACTTGGGCAAATTTTATTTTGCTTTGCTTCACTTGAAGTTTGAACATGTTAACCATGTAGTCCCTCCTTGTTCACAGAGAATATGTTTCAGGACCACCAGTAGAGGCCTTAAACGCCAAGCAGTACTGAATCTCACATAGGTTAAGCATCCCTAATTTGAAAATCCAAAAGCTGAAATGCTCCAAAATCTGAAGCTTTGAGTGCCGACATGGCTCCACAAGTGGAAAACTTCACAACTGACCTAATGTGATGGGTCGCAGTCAAAACTTTGTTTCATACACAAAATTATTTAAAATATATGAAATTACCTCAAGCTATGTATATAAGGTATATATGAAACATAAATGAATTTCATGTTTAGACTTGGATCCCACTCCCAAGATATCTCATTAAGTATGTGTTAATACTCCAAAAGCTGAAAAAATCCAAAAGCTGAAACACGTCTAGTCCCAAGCATTTTGGATAAGAGAGACTCAACCTTTATATATTATGTTTTTTCCTATACATACATACCTATGATAAAGTGTAACTTATAAATTAGGCACAGTGAGAGATTAACAACAATATCAAAATAGAACAATTATAACAATATGCTGTATTAACAATAATAAAATAGAACAATTAAAAGAACACTATACTGTAATTAAAGTTATATAAATGTGGTCTCACAAAATATCTTACTATACTATATTCACCCTTCTTATGATGTGAAATGATAAAATGTGTATGTGATGAGATGAAGTGAGGTGAGTGACACAGACATTGTGATGTAACATTAGGCCACTACTGACTTTCTGATGATATGTCAGAAGTGGCCCCAGATCATTGAGCCATGAGCATATCAATGGTTAGATGTCAGGAGCAGACCTTGCTGATGACTAATGGATGGCGAGCGTCTCAGAATGGACACGCTGGACAAAGCGAGGATGCACGTGCCAGAATGGATGGGATGAGACAGCATGAGATTTCATCACACCACTCCAAATGGCAGGCAACTTAAAGCTTATCAAGTATTTATTTCTGGAATTTTCCATTTAATATTTTCAGACCAGTGGTTGATCTCTGGTAACTGAAACCACAGACAGTGGATAAGGGGAGCCTACTATATTGCAATGAGGTTATGTTTTCCTCTACCAAATATCTAGAATTTCAGTTTGTAAAGCATGCATGAAGTAGCTCTTGGGTGAGGAGTGATGAGGACCTCACAGGCTAAACCCTAAGCACAGCATTCTGATGTCAGGCATTTGAGGAAGGACAATAGGCACAGGAACAGGAAACCGGTGGTTTCATGTCTTGATGCAGATGCTGACTGAGCACTTCTGCTTTTCTTCCTTCCACTTGAGTTGTTCTAGGCTCTGGATACTGCTGACATGCAGGGCCAGCTCTGTGGCTATGTAGTCTGTGCATTCTCAAAGACCCCTGTGCTTGGCTTAATGGTCCACCATCAGTCTTGAAATTCTTAATGTTTCTTGAACAAGAGACCCCACATTTTCATTTTTCAGTGGGCCCCACAAGTTATGTAGCTAATCTTGATGATGGGATTATATAACTCAGTGATTAAAGCATGATTTTTAAAAGAGAAGGCTAGGAACCCACGAATGTACTTTTAAATTTAATAAATTAATAAAAGAAAAGCGAGAACCTGAGTTGGAATTGCTTTTTCAAAAAACAGACTTTATTTTTTAGAGCAATTTTTGGTTTACAGCAAAATTGAAAGGCAGGTACAGAGAGTTCTCATATCCCTCCTGCCCACACATGTGCAAAGCCTCTGCCATTAACAACATCCCACACCAGAGAGTTATATTAGCTACAATCCAACCAATGAGGCTGCACTGCACATCATTACCACCCAACATCCATAGTTTACATTACTGTCATTCTTGGTGTTATGTACTCTGGATTTGAACAAATATATAACATGTATCCACCATTATAGCATCATACAAAGTAGCTTCGCTGCCCTAAAAATCCTCTACTCTGCCTCACTACCCATTCCTCCCTCACCACCATCCCACACCTGAACTCCGGGCAACCTCTAGTCTTTTTACTGCCTGTAGTTTTTCCTTTTCCAGAATGTCATATAGTTGAAATCCTATAGTGCATTGCCTCTCCAGAGTGGCTTCTTTCACTTAGTGGTAAACATTTACATTTCTGCCTCCTCTTTTCCTGGATTTGCTTTTTAACAGGCATTTAGGTACACCATTTTCTTCTGTGCTTACAAATAAGTGGCTGTGGAGCCGCTTCCTACCTTACAAAGATGGAGATTAAACTTCTGTGGTTGGTGATGTTGATCAAGGTTCCCACATTGTGCCTACAGGCTGAATGCTGAGCCGCTCTCCCTTGTCCCATGCCCCACCCTCTATCAGTGAAAAGCCTCATTTTCTGGCTTTCCATTTAATGTTTCTTCATTAACAGAGACTTAGTTTAGGGTGGTTCACATTCTAAACTCAAGCATGTTTGCCCAGTTGCCATATGACATCCAGCCTTGTTAGGGAAAATACAACTCATGGTTGTTTTACTATGGGCTCATTTATAGTTAGTGCTGCTGCAAACCAGTGCGTGAAAGAGATGGCGAATGTTTCTCTTGCCATCTGTCTCTGCCAGAGAACCAGGGAGTGAATATGAAGCTAAACGAGTTACAGACAAGCATTTCCACACCACCTTACATAACAAGGACAGCAAAACTCTGACTTCTTAAAGACCTCCGGGAGCTATTGGCTATGGTGAATGGGAGAGACAATTTATTAGGGTGATATATGTTTCTTAGTTTCTAATGATACATAAATTATCCCATGAGCCATGATACATATGGCTTAAAGAGAATTTTAAACAAAAGCAATTTTTTCTAGCATCACTAATTGCCTAGTAGCAGTAAATTACTCATCCCCCATGGCCTATGGGCTGTGGTCATTACTCTCTCCTCGAGGTTGAGCAGATGTCCCCCAAGAGGAACATTTGCTCTGAAAAAGCGAATTTATGTCTTCGCTTGTGAGCCTGTCATGCTAGGTCTAGGGAGGGAGAGTGCCTTTAATCATGCCTTTCGGACGTAGCACTGTGTTTGTGCCTTTCTACATGTGTTATCTACGGGGCAGGACAGTGAGTTGAGTCTCAGCTCTTGGTTTGCCTTTGGGGGAAAATCAGAGTGCTGCTTTCAATAATTAATCTCCTCTGGCTGGCTGGTGGGAAGGGAGGCATGGTTTGAAGGATAGACTTAGCTAATAAGCATGGAAGTTTCCTAGATGACAAGTTAAGCAAGGGAAGTGTTAAGCATCATTAGTTTTGGGAAACATTAGATAACTACATGATATGTAGAAGGAAAATAATGGTGCTATCAACGACCATTAATTCAGCACATTTTTGTTGATTTCCACTACTGTGATAAATACTAGATATGCAAGGAATGAATGACAAGAGTCCTGCCCTCACCAAGTTTGGTGTCTAGTGGGAGAGACGATCACAGGAAAAAACAAAGATAATACAAGGTCAGGTACTATATGAGAGCAGAATGGAGATAGCTTCTGCCTGCCTGCTAAGGAGACTAGGCAATGCCAGAACTTAGATTTGAAGAATATGTAGTATTTGACCAGATGGCCGTGGTGTGGGATGGAGGAAGGGCTCTCTGAACGTGGGTAACAATGGCAAAGGCCTGGACATCAGAGAGAGAGCCTGGTCAGTTAGGAAAATGATGCTTTGGCTTGGTCAGAGTATAGGCTGTATACAGGGGAAAATGATAGCCAGGACTAGAGAAGGAACAAGGCAAGGCCACAGGAGTATGTACGCCATGGGAAGGAGGGCTTTAGATCTGAGAACTGCATGACCAGAGAGGGCAAAACTGTGGAGGATGGCCTGAGGTGGAGGGAGGCAAGCAGAGAAATCAGTCACAAAGCTGCTGCAATCATCCAGATTAAAGAGAGAGAGAGAAATGCCATTACCCTGTAATTAAGCACAATCACAAACACAACGAGAAATGTGCCTTAAAATTATCGCTCAGAAATACACCAGATTGGTGTGTATGTATATATGCAAAAAATAAGTATTATATATTATGCATGTATGTGTTATATATGTATATGTGGCTATATATGTATGTATATATAGGTGTGTGTGTGTATATATACATATACATATACATATGTTTTATCTATCTGTATATACTGTTATCCTGTGGTATCCATTGAGAATTGGTTCCAGGACCCCTGTGGAAACCAAAATCCATGAATATTCAAGTCCCTGATATAAAATATTTGCAGCTAACCTACACATATTTTCTCATATACTTTAAATCATCTTTACATGACTTATAATACCTAAAATAGTTGTTATACTGTATTCAGGGAATAATGACAAGGAAAAAAGTCTATACGTGTTTGTTACAGTTGCAACCATCCATTATTTTCTGTGGGTTGACTCCACAGATATGAAACCCATGAATCGAGGATCAACTGTATATTTTTGTTTCTCAAAAGACTTTTCCGCTAATTACCCTGTCATTTTCTTAAGGGTTCATGCTTTTGAACTATGCATTTGGAGGGGAGGGTCTCCTTTTGTAGCCTCTATTATTGAGAAATTTATATTTGTTAGGATGAATGGGTTGAATGTATATTTTCATCACACGCATATTGCTTCTTCTCACAGTTTTAAGAAGCATATCCAAAACTTTCTGTCTCTGCATCATCCCTTCCCCATAACTCCTATACCCACATACTCTGAGATGCTCTGACCTTGGCCACCAGCAGTTTTGTGTCTATTAATTTGTCAAGATTTGGTGTAACCACTAACAAAATCAGCTTGGCATCCGTATTCTGATGCTTATAGACTGCATAGGGACTTTATAAGGACAACATCCTACCCTCAGCCTCCCACCTGTGACCACAGTCAAGATTTGGGAGTGGGATCACAAAGGTTTAGAGCATGATGAGGCTGCCTGGGAAAGGAGGCTGTTGCAAGTAAATGCCAGGAAGTGCTTTGCCTCTGTCTCCCTTAGGCTAGGGCAGTGTGTGGGGGTGGCCACGGGGAGATGGAAGGGAGGGTGAACTGATGGAGGGACTCTGAGACAGGATTACTTTGTGCCCACTCCCACGACTGCCTTTATTTGGAGGGTGGTGGTAAATACAGCCGTGTTGAAGGACTGTTTCTGGGCCAAGGTAGCCCGAGGCTGGGGGAACAGGTAAAGAGAGTGGCATGTCCCCCACCTCACAAGAAAAGGTGGAGTTGTATAAATGGCTGAGTGCATGTAGTACTGATCTGCCTCCTTCCATCCAGACCCTGCACAGATGGTCAGTAGTTTGTGTTGAGACCAATCCCAGTGATGCTCCTTCAGACTCTCACAGCCCCAGTGACTGCACCCCACAAGGATCAGAGGTGGCACGCTCCTAACATTTCCTTAATTAAAACCCATTTATCCTGGAAGTTGCAATTTTTTGAATTTTTGCGTGAGTGAAAAATCAGATCTTGGCAATGACCTTGAGCAGCAGGATATAAATAACTCCTACATGCTTAGCGTTCCAATAATGGAACACTAGGCATAAGTGGGTTTAATGTATGAACCATATGAGATGCAGGGGCAGAAAAACAATCATTAGGATTTTCCTCATTTCTCCAAGCCAGGTCAGGGGAGCCAGGCTGGACGTTGATGGTGAGAGAACTCTCGCCATCCTGCAGGCTTACTGCGAAGCAGAACACCCATCTCCAACCCTGAGGGGCACAGTGGGCAACTTGCACAGACCCTGGAAGGTTCAGCTCTTGACAGCGTGCTCAGATGGCTAACCCACAGCCTTAAGGTGATTCACTCCAGCACAGTGACCCTGCATGACCAGTGAGTCCCGGTGAGGGGAAACCATAATTGTCCAAAGTCATTTCCGAACAATGAGCCACCAAGTCCTGGTTTGATCTCTAGGGAAAATGCATTTCAGCCCCAAGCCAGAATAACATGAAGACTGCTTCCCATATCTTATCTCTTGACCGCCAAGTTTCTTGAACAGCTTTTAAGGAAATATAGTAATAGTTGGAAGAAGGGGTGAGTGGATCGGTGATGATCCATCTACTAGACTTTTATCTCCCTTGCATAAATGGCTCCATGGCCCACCTGGAAAAGGTAAGCATAAGGAGAAGAGATGACAGGCAGATAAAGGAAGTTATGGGTGGGGAGTTCCCAACGACATGACTACACACCTCTCTCACTTTTCTCCAGGATGAGGGAGGTCCTGACTTTTAGCCTTTATGCAAAATACTCTCGTCAAAATTTCCACATTTATGTGACTGAGATAAAAGAGCCGACATTTATTATCTTACATTAAAAATGAACCAAATAAATGGGATAAAACCCACAGATATATATTTCTTCCCTATTGGCCTTTTCAAAAATGGCAATCCATTTTCACAGAAGGCAGCTTAGAAAGTCAAGTTATTGGGACAAAAATGGGTAAAAGCCAGCTGAACCAGCATCATCAACCGGTGTCATCCGGATAACTATTCAGCACCTTAGGACCATGTAGCCAAATAAATTCCAGAGAGATTACAGATTTAAATGTGAAAATTTAAGCCTATAAAATAACTAGAAAAAATTTACAGATAAATATTGATCTGACCTCAGAAGTCAAGAAGGGTTTTCTGAGTTTAAAGCTGCACAGGCTGGACATGGTGGCTCATGCCTGTGATCCCAGCACCTTGGGAGGCAGGTGGATCACCGGAGGTCAGGAGTTTGAAACCAGCCTGACCAACATGAAGAAACCTGGTCTCTGCTAAAAACACAAAAAAATTAGCCGGGTGTGATGGCGGGCACCTATAATCCCAGTAACTTGGGAGGCAGAGGCAGAAGAATAGCTTGAAGAAGAATTGCCTCCGAGAGGCGGAGGTTGCAGCACTTTGGCAGGCTGAAAAATGAGGATCACTTGAACTCATGAGTTCCAGATCAGCCTGGGCAAGATGGTGAGACCCCCCCCCCCTTCTCTACAAAAAAAATAAAATCGAAATTAACCAGGCATGGTGGCCCACGCCTATAATCCCAGCTACTCGAGAGCTGTCACCGTGCCACTGAACTCCAGCCTGGGTGACAGAGTGAGATCTCGTCTCTTAAAATAATACATACATAAAAACAAAAAGCACACCAAGGAAAAAATCATTGCAGCATATATGACTGGCTTAGTATCCGTACTGTATTAAGGTATTAAGAACCATTACTAACTCCTGGAGCCCCTTCTGCTAGGACTGTTTTCTGTTTCTGTGCTTCATGTGCCTATCAAGGTTCCTGGTGAGTAGCAGGCCGTCAACAAATAACATATTTTTAAAAAGCTCTATTTGGTTGAATGCACTCTATGTCCATGTATTATTGCCACTCTTCTCAGCAAACATACAGATTATATAACAGGATCTCCATTTTACCAAAGAGAAAACTGAGCACAGAGTAAGTAGAGAACCTGGATTCAAATCCAAAGCTTCTGACTCTGAAGCTTTCTCCATTCTTCCCTTTCTGCTGCCTCCCTTCCAAATGAATGCTTATTGAATAGAATTGAATGGCGGAAAAAAATCTTTAGCCTACTTAATGAGAAATGTGACTTCTATTTTCAAACCACACCTTGTTAAGCAACATTCCTTGAACTCAAACAATGCTGGCGTTCAGTGGAAAATAATTTTTAAGTTGGTGGAGGAGTTGAAAGCCCCATAGAAGCTCCAGCTCTAGGCCGGGCCCCGTGGCTCATGCCTGTAATCCCAGCACTTTGGGAGGCTGAAGCAGGCGGGTCATGAGGTCAGGAGTTCGAGACCAGCCTGACCAACATGGTGAAACCCCGTCTCTACTACAAATACAAAAATTAGCCGGGCATGGTGGCACATGCTTGTAATCCCAGCTACTTGGGAGGCTGAGGCAGGAGAGTCTCTTGAATCTGGGAGGTGGAGCTGAGATCGCACCACCGCACCGCTGCCTGGGTGACAGAGCAAGACTCTATCGCANAAAAAAAAAAAAAAAAAAAAAGAAGCTCCAGCGTTAACACTAAATTGTTTAGTGGTTTAGTGATTTAGACAAGTTGTTAAGCTGCTCCAAGTCTCAGAATCCTTATCTGTAACACAGGGATAATAAAATTGAGAGTACAGAAAGGTTACATAATTTGTCCAAGGTTACACACCAGTAACCGCCTGAGTGAGCAGTTTGCCTTTACAGCTGGGTATTTCACAAGGTTGATATAATACCTAGGAGAAAATGAATAAAAGCAAGCTTTGAATAGGATAAACTGGACACATTTGGTGAATAGAGAGAAAAGTTAAATAAGCCTGTTTTTGTGCAAGAATTATGAAAATTAGTTTGATATGCACATCTCAAATTTCTGGGTGTGTTCTTCTTCACCTGCTATCTATTTTTAAATTTCTATAGCTGAAAATACACACTGGTAGCCTGACTATCCCTTCCTTCCTGCCCCCTTACAGTAAACCAGTCTGGCAGTACTGATTAATGAATCAAAGTCGGCTTGCCCACAATTATAATCTTATCTAACTAGCTCTTTAAAAAAAGGTAATTGCATTCACTGGGATGGAGTTTCTGGCATGTACAATAATGAATCACCAAATCGTGATTTTTTAAAAGATAGTTACCTCATAAAATCTGGACTCAGCCCCTCTTTCATCTCACTGGCTAGAAGCCAGGAGACTCAGTGTTAATAATCTGTTTTAATACCACTTATGTACTTTTCATGATTCAATGCAGTATTTGATCATTGATGAAGTCAGCAGTTGGACAGGCATCTCAATTACTGTATCTTTCAGAAGATGCCCTTCATATTATCTCTCTAATTTACAGAATTTATTTTACTAAACTATTCAAGAGAAGGTTGTATATACAACTATGAAAGGGGTATAATACAAATATTAAAAGGCATAAAGGGGATGTCTTAAACTTCAGTGAGTATTTCCTAAGAACAAGAATAATCTCTTATGCAATCACAACACAATGTTCAAATTCAGAAACTTTAATAATGATGCAATGCTTTTATCAAATCTGCAGCCAACAATCCAGCTCATCAATTGTCCCAACAATTCTCTTTATACCACTATTTCCCCTCTCACACAGGCTCCAATCTGGGGTCACTATTGAAGTTAGTTGTACCTCTTTTGTTTCCTTTCATGTGGAACAGTCCCTCTGCCTTTCATTGTCTTTCATGACACTGAGATTTTTGAAGAATACTGGTCATTATTTTACACATAGCCCCTTAACCTGGATTGGAGTTTTCTCATGATTAGATTCAGGATACGCATTTTTTTGGCAGGAATACCACAAAAGCACTGTGGTGTCATATCCAGAAGTACACACATTGGTCTGCCCTCATTAGCGATATTTATTTTCATCCCAGTCACAGTGTTGTTAGGCTTCTCCACTGCACTGGTGGAGCACAACCAGGGATCGCCACCTTGATCTCCTGCTATGAGAAGCATAATTGAGATGATGTCCTGGCTGATGCACTCAGATTCCATCTGCATGGGGACCACACTTCCCACTGACTTCTTCTGGACAATGATTCTATTAGTATCCCAATTACTTTCTTTTATTTTGTTTTTGTTTCATGTTTTCTAACTCATATCAGCCACCCCAAGAATTCAGAATAGGGCCCAGTGTGGTGGCTCATGCCTGTAATCCCAGAACTTTGGGAGGCTGAGGTGGGAGGATTGCTTGAGCTCAGGAGTTTGAGACAAGCCTGGGCAACAGGGCAAAACCCTGTCTCTACTAAAAATACAAAAATGAGCCAGCTGTGGTGGCGCTTGCCTATAGTCCCAGCTACGTGGGGGCGTGGGGGCTGAGATACTAGGATGGCTTGAGCTTGGGAAGCAGAGGCTGCAGCGAGCTGAGATTGCGCCACTGCACTCCAGCATGGGCAACAGAGTGAGACCCTGTCTAAAACCATAGCAAGGCATGACAAGACATTCTAGTCTCGTGATTGCAAGAAAAAACATTTTTTACTAAAAAAAAACTAAGAAAAAATATTTATTACACTCAATACTTAAAATAGTTTTTCTTCATTTTGGATATATATGTAGCATGTTCAGTGATAGAAAGGTGAATGGTGAGAACTCTTTTACCATTATATTTACTTATGTAAATATATAAATGATGGTAGTTTTACTCTTAAAGTTTAGGCAAAGTGTACAATAATTGATAAGTGAGCTATTACAGGCATGTTTAAGAAGTGGTAGGTAAAGCTTTTAATACTAACAATCCACCATTGGAACATGGGTTCAAAATCAGAATAACACCCTACACTTACATAGTCAAAAGGTTTGCAAAAGGCTTTCACATATATTATTTAGTTTTATCCTCACAATAGCCCTGTGCTAGGTAGAGCAGCTATTGTTACCCCTACTATATATTTTGTTTTATGTTTTCTAACATATATATTCTACTCTCTCTCTCTCTCTCTCTCTCTCTCTATATATATATATATATATATATATATATGATTACAAAACATAAAACAAAACAAAAAATATATATATGGTAGGGGTAGGGATGTGTGGTACTATACACACACACATACACACACACACACACACACACACGGGACAATCATATTATTTCACAAACATAAAAATTAAAGAAAGAAAGCTAATTGAAATGCCTATGGATTATAAAAGACATATTTGAAACCTGGCCTAAGAAATGCCTACTCTGTTTCTGAAACTATCTACTCTTAAGCCTGGAAATTTTTCTTTTATAATATTTAATATAATTGCTAATACACTAGAATCAGTGTTTCCAACCTGCAGAGACCCCTCACTTAAATCTGCAATTCCTTTTGCTGCTCTTTGCAGTTAGGATTTAATAAGTAAAATAACACAAGTGCTGAACATGAATCCTTTTCGTTTGATGTTTCTGAACATTTTAAGCAGTTTTTAGAGTGCCATGGGGTTAACTAAAAAAGAAAAATGAGAACAAAACAGTAATTTTAGATATGATTTATTTAGGAGGTGGGATAAGAAGGTGTTGTTATTTTTTTCCCTGGTAAAAATACTTCCCTAAATGTTGCAATGAAAGTTGTGAGAACATGGTTTTATAGACAAAATCTTGCTTTTTAGCAAAGTAACTTTTTGAAGAATTATTCTATTTGTGGTGATCCTCTTTACCCCAAATAACACATTTTGTCTTACGGTCTCTTTTGATGGACATTAATAGAGTTACACAGGCTTTCTTTCAGTATTTGTTCAGTATATATTTTTATTATGATGATTTAAATGTATCTCATTCAAGTAGCATGTAGCTGGATTTGTTGGTTCAATTGCAATATCTCTATTTGAACCCAATTGCTTATTTTGCTTACACTTTTTGTGATTTCTGATATATTTGGATTTATTTCAATAATCCTAATTTGTGTTTTCCATAAATCATGGGTTTTTTTCTTATTTATTTGCCTCTTCCTTTCCTTCTGTTGGATTAATGGAGTTTATTTCCATTTCTTTTATTTAGTATTTACTCTTAACCTCTTTACTTTTTACCTGACTTAGAAAAATTCAAAGTTAATAAAAAGTCTCTACACTACTCTTCAGTAATATAGGAACCTTAGACTTTTTGCCTTAGGCCATCCCTAATTCCATTCACTCTCTCATATGTATTTCTTGCCTAGTATTTTAGTTCCTTTTTTCATGTCACTCCCTGATTAATTGTTATTTGACTTATTGTCTGGTACAGGCAATGTTTATTTGAATTTACTTATCTTTTATAGTTTATAAAAGTGAAAAATTTAAAACACCAGTTTACTCATGCTTTTACCATTTACTGTAGGAAAAATGCATTTTATGCTTTTTGCACACACTATTTCTTTTTGGATTTGATGTTATTCTTTCATTAGTAGCTCTTTCAGTCTTAGTCTTCATCTCAAAAATCCTTACTTAACCTTCAGTTTTCAATAATTCTTTACTTGAAAAGTAAGTTCTGGCTGGGCACAATTTCATGTATGTGAGGTTTTTTATTTAAAAAAAAATTGGGGATTCAAAATAAGCCTTCTCAAACCTATGATCTTAAAAATATAAGATTTACTTATATGGGTTGATGGATCCCTTAGATCAGAGCTAGCTCCAATGGTGAGCACCAAATGCCCCTGCCTCCTGTCTTTGTTACCTGCTGAGGATGCCGATATGTGAAGTTTCTGGGAAATGAAATCTCTTTATGAAGTCTTTTTAGGATTCATCTTTGACCACTTCTTGATGGGGTTGTTTGTATTTTTCTTGTAAATATGTTTAAGTTCCTTGTAAATTATGGATATTGGAACTTTGTCAGATGGGTAGATTGCAAAAATGTTCTCCCATTCTGTAGGTTGCCTGTTCACTCTGATGATAGTTTCTTTTGCTGTGCAGAAGCTCTTTGGTTTAATTAGATCCCATTTGTCAATTTTGGCTTTTGTTGCAATTGCTTTTGGTGTTTTTGTCATGAAGTCTTTGCTCATGCCTATGTCCTGAATGGCATTGCCTAGGTTTTCTTCTAGGGTTTTTATGGTTTTGGGTTTTACACTTAAGTCTCTAATCCACCTTGAGTTAATTTTTGTATAAGGTGTAAGGAAGGGGTCCAGTTTCAGTTTTCTGCATGTGACTGGGTAGTTTTGCCAGCACCATTTACTGAATAGGAGTTCTTTTTTTATGCTGAACTATTTTCTTTTTTAAGTGTCTTGCTATATTTTTAATTTTTTTAACAAGATCAACCCACATGTGAACGAAAGATAATACACTATTTCCCAAATTAACCATTTAAACCTACTATATAGCCTGGCTTTTTACCTACCATTTGGGTGAAATATTGGACAGGTCTCATAAACATTCTAATTGTTATTAGATAGCTAGGCATATTGTGATTATTTTTAGACAAAAAACAGTCTTGTTTCAGTAACTCTAATGACCTACCTGGTATAATAATTAAATTTCTGAATTTCAGTCAAATTTAAACCTCTCCTTCCAAGGTTTGAGTTTTTCAAGGCAGGAAACTGAAATGGAGAAGGGAGTCTGTGTCTTTCATTTTCTTCTCTTTGTCTGTGTTCCTCTAGTCAGTGGCCTTGGTTTCTAATTTCTCCATGGTCTAACCCAGGAGGTTACAGGAACAGGAGAAAAGGTATATTCTTATAAGGCTTGTACTGTCTGTCTGGTACAGGGGCTCTTTAGATGGCAAATATTCAGTTGCTGTCTCTTTCTTATACGATGCTTTCCTGGGTTTCTCAGAGATAAACTCCTTCCCTCCCCGGACAATTACGATAAATTCCCACGAGTCAGCAATGCCTTACTTGTAATTAATCGCACACTTCTCCAGTCTTGACCCTAGCCCCTTGTATTTTTCACCTATGAATCACATTGCTCTCAAGGAGGCCTCTGAAGCAAAGTCCCCTTAAATCCAGCCTGAAGCTGATGGCACACTGTGTGAGTATTTTTTGGCTCATGAAAACATGAACAGCTTCTGTGCTGCCATGAATGAAAGTGCGGCATGCTCCCAACGTGACCTTTTTCTCCTCTCTGCTTGGCCATCTCAGGGCAACTTGAGCACAGCTCCTCATTCTGGCCCTTATGTTCACCTAAACTGTAGGGCAGTGGCTCTCAAACTTTAATGCTCATACCAGTCACCTGGGGAATATTGTTAAAATGCAGATTCTGATTCAGCAAATCTAGGTTGGGGACTGAGATTCTGCATTTCTAACAAGCCACCAGATGATGCCTATGCTGCTGCTCCACACCACACTTTGAGCTGCAAGGCTCTGGGGCATATATGTCAGGTTTATTGAATGTTATGTTGTTGTTCTCATTTGCCTGAGATCTAGGGGAATCGTCCTTCTCTTTTGATTTGGAGTGGGGAAGATAAAACATCTATTTCAGTTATATTTTTCAAAGAAATTCCCTTGCTTGACCTTTTCTACTTGCATTCTTTTATACACCGGAGGGGACAGATTACCAGTGCTGGAAGAAATAGTTTTACAATAATTTACCATACACAAATGTGGTCCAGCAGGTTATTTAAGAATACAGAGTCCTAGTATCTATTTTATTCTAGGCTTTTGGGACTTCATCCACAAATGAAATGGAAAAAAACCATTAAAATAACTTATTATAATTATTTTATATTTTATAGTTTCTATAAAATTTTATTACGGAAATGAAAAACTAAACCCCAAAGTAGAAAGAATCATAACAAATACCAAGCTTTAGTGGGAAAATCAATGATTTTGAAAAAAAATCATAATATAGAGTATTTCCATCACCCCAGAAGTTGTCTTGTGACCCTTTGCAGTGAATCTCTGTCACTCTGATTTCTCTCACTATACTTTAGTTTTGTTTATTCTAGAACTTCATATAATGGATAAAGTTCTAGAACAACACACTAAGCACTCTTTTATATCTGACTTCTTTCATTCATCTTAATGCTTTTGATATTTGTCCTAGCTATTGTGGTATTTATAGTCCATTACTTTTTTTTAAATAGAGCAGCATTTCATTATGTAGCTGTACAATTTATTTATCCATTCCACTGTTGATGGACATTTGTGTTGTTTCCAGTTTTTACCAGTTACAAATAGAGCTACTATGAATGTTGCTATACAAGTCTTTTTATGGATGTGTGTTTTCATTTTCCTTGAGCAAATAATTATGAGTAGAGTTACTAAGTCATAGAGTACTATGGTTAAATTTGTAAGAAACTGCTAAATAGGTTTTCAAAATGGTTGTACCATTCATTGACAATGTATGAGACTTCTAGTTAGTTTACTTTTCACCAACATTTGACATTCTTAGTCTTTTCAATTTTAGTCATTATAGTATATGTGAAGTGATATCTCATGGAAGTTTTAATTTGTATTTACTTGGTGACTTTTGATCATCTTTCCATGAGCCTATTAGCCATTCATTTACATTCATTTTGCTAAGTGCCTGTTAAAGTATTTTGCCCACTTTTAAATTATCTTTTTATTATTAATTTTTAAGAGATCTCTGTGTATTCCAGATGCAAATCCTTTATCAAACACATATAGAACAAATATTTTTTCCCAGTCTACAGATTGCATTTTCATTTTTGTGATGATATCTTTTGAAGACCAGACATTGATAATTTTGAAGTCTCATTTATTAATTTTTTCCTTTTAGTGTTATTTCTTATCTCATAAATTTTTGCTTATCTCATTATAGTCTCCTCTAACCTTTCTTCTAGAAATTTTTTAATTTTACCTTTATGCATAGGTCTATGATTTGTCTCTAAAAAGTTTTGGTATGAACTTAAGGTGGAAGTTTATCTAATTTTTCCATATAGATACCTAGTTGTTCAGGTACCATTTGTTGAAAGACTATGCTTTCTTTATTGAATTATGTTGGCTCCTGTGTTGAAAATCAATTGACTGTATATGTGGAAGTCTATTACTGGACTCTATGCTGTCCCATTGATCCACTTAATTAACCCTGCTTCAATATCACATTGTCTTGATTACTGTAATTTTATGGCCTTGAAATAAAGTAGTATGAATTCTCCAACTTTGATTTCTTTTTCAAAAATTTTTTGATCATTTTGGGTCCTTTGCTTTCTTTCTTTTTCTTTAGAGAGAAAACCATGGAATAAGGAAGTTTATTTTTACTTTTTATTTTATTTTTAAAAAATTATTATTTTAAAATTTTACTTTAAGTTCTGGGATACATGTGTTGAATGTACAGGTTTGTTACATGGGTATACATGTGCCATGGTGGTTTACTACACCTATAAACCTGTCATCTAGGTTTTAAGCCCCGCATGCATTAGGTATTTGTTTCAATGCTCTCCCTTTCCTTGCCGCCAACACCCCGACAGTCCCTGGTGTGTGATGTTCCCTTCCCTGTGTCCATATGTTCTCATTGTTCAATTCCTAATTATGAGTGAGAACATGAGATGTTTGGTTTTCTGTTCCTGTGTTAGTTTGCTGAGGATGATGGTTTCCAGCTTAATCTATGTCCCTGCAAATTGTCCTTTGCTTTCTTACATAAAATTAGAATCAGTTTGTCAATTTCTACAAAAAGGCCTGGTAGGATCGGGATTAGATAGCATTGATTTTACAGATTGAATTGGGGAGATTAAAATCTTAACCCATCAACATGGTGTAGCTTTTTATGTATTGCCAATCAGGATGAGTTTTTATTTCATTTAACGTGTGCTAAATTATACCTGTGCTTTTTTTGCACAGGTAGAATTTCCTGTAGAATGCTAAATAGAAGGAGTAAAAATAAACATCCTGGCTTTGTTCCTGATCTTACATATAAAGTGTTCAATATTTTGCCATTAGCCATGCTGTTAGTAGTAGGTATTTCATAGATGCCCTTTATCAAATTGAGAAAAATGCCCTCTACTTCTAATTTGCTAAGTTTTACTTTTTTATTTTATTTTTATTTTATTTTGAGATGGAGTCTCACTCTGTCACCCAGGCTGGAGTGCAGTGGTGCGATCTCAGCTCACTGCAGCCTCCATCTCCTGGGTTCAAGCAATTCTCTGCCTTAGCCTCCTGAGTTGCTGGGATTACAGGTGCCCACCACCACACCTGGCTAATTTTTGTATTTTTAGTAGAGACGGGGTTTATCCATCTTGGCCAGGCTGGTCTTGAACTCCTGACCTCATGATCTGCCCGCCTCAGCCTCCCAAAGTGCTGGGATTACGGTTGTGAGCCACTATGCCTGGCCTATCTTTTATTTTTTTGAGACAGGGTCTCGTTCTGTTGCCCAAGCTGGAATGCAGTAGCATGATCTTGGCTCACTGCAACCTCCACCTCCTGAACCCAGGTGATACTCCCACCTTACCCGCCTGAGTAGCTGGGACTATAGGCGTGTGCCACCATACTGGCTAATTTTTTGTATGTTTTGTAGAGATGGGGTCTTGCCATGTTGCCCAGGCTGGTCTTGAACATCTGGACTCAAGCAATGCACCCCCTCATCCTCCCAGAGTGTTGGGATTATAGGTAGGTGTGAGCCACTGTGTCCAGCTGAGTTTTTGTTTTTGTTTTTAAATGAAAAAGATGGCCAGCCATGGTGGCTCATGCCTATAATCCCAGCACTTTCGGAGGCTGAGGCAGGTGGATTATCTGAGGTCAGGAGTTCAAGACCAGCCTGGCCAACATGGTAAAACCCCATCTCTACTAAAAATACAAAAATTAGCCAGGCATGGTGGTGGGCACCAGTCATCCCAGCTACTCTGGAGGCTGAGGCAGGAGAATTGCTTGAACCTGGGAGGCAGAGGTTGCAGTGAGCTGAGATCCACCAATGTACTCCAGCATGGGCGACAGATTGAGACTCAGTCTCAAAAAACAAACAAACAAAAAATGGGGGTCAGCTTTTGCCAACTGCATTTTGTGCATAAATTGAAATAGGCATATACTTTTTATTCTTATTCTATTAATCTGGTGAATTACTGAAATTTGATTTTTCAAATGTTGAAACAATCATATATTCATGAGATAAATCTCAGTCATGATACATTATCTGCATATGTTGCTACATTTTATTTGCTAATTTTTGGGAGAATCTATTTTATAAGTTCATGAATGATGGTGCTCTATAATTTTCCTCCTTTATAATCTTCTAGTCAGGTTTTGCTATTAAAGCTATGTGGGCCTCATGAAACAGGTAGAGAAATTTTCCTTCCTATATTTTCTCAGAAAGTTTTTATAAGATAAACATGAGTCCCTTCTTAAATAGTTGATAGAGTTCATGAGTGAAGCCATCTGGACCTAGAGTTCTGTTCATGAGGTTTTAAATTACATATTCAATTTCCTTGATAGGCATAGTGCTAGTCAGACATCTTATTGCTTTTTCTATCAGTTTTGGTAAGTGATGTTTTTGAAGTAATTTGTTGTTTTCATCAACTTGTCAAATTTACCTAATATTATTTTTTAACTTTTTGATGTGTGTAGGAACAATAATGATGTCCCCCTTTCATTGCTGATATTGATAATTTGTGGGGTTTTCTTCCTTATCTTGACCAATCTACTATAAGAATATCAGTTTTATCAGTCTCTCCAACAGAACAACTCTTGGTTTCCTTGATTTTCCCTACTGTTTTCTCTTTAATTGCTTTCCATTGTTTTTTAATTTTCATTTTCTACTTTCTTTGGGTTGATTTTTGCTCTTCTTTTTTCTAGCTTTTTATGGCAGACGTTTAGATCATTAATTTTTTCACATTATGTTTTTTCTAATATGGGTGGTACCTGTGGCTTGACTTATGATTTTTTTTTAACTTTAAAATTGGTCTATCTGGATATAACCTCACCGTAAGTAGAGAAGCCTCTGTATAACCAGTTAAAACCATAAACATCCTTTTAAGTACTGCTTTGGCTGCAGCCCCCCAAATTTTTATATATAGTGTTTTCATTGTTATTCTGTTCAAAATTTTTAAATTCTCTTGTGATTCCTTCTTTGATCCATGGGTTATTTATATGTGTGTCATCTAATTTCGAAATATTTGGAGATTTTAAAGATATCTTTTTGTTGTTGGCATCTAATTTACTCTCATTTGGCCAGAGAATAATTTAAATTCTTTTAGATGTACTGAAACTTGTTTTATGATTCAGAATATGGTCTGTCTTCACAACGGAATTTGGGGACTCATGAGGAAAGGGTGGGAATGGGGTGAGGGATAAAAGACTTCCAACTGGGTTCAGTGTGTACTGCTCGAGAGAAGGGTGCACCAAAATCTCACAAATCACCACTAAAGAGCTTACTCATGTAACCAAATATCACCTGTTCCTGAAAAACCTATGGAAATAAAAAGTTTAAAAAATATATGGTCTACCTTAGTGAAGACAGACTTTTTACTTATATCTGTTGTGATAGAACTAGTATAGTAAAGGCAAATAACAATGACAGTTAAAAAGTATTTTTTACTTTTTCTTAGTGAAGATAGACCACATATTTTCAAGGTTCATTATTTGATGAGTTGACTATTTTATCATTATAAAATAATTGTTTTTATCCAGGTAATAAGCTCATTTAAAAATTACTACAGTACATTATCTCTTTTCAATTTCCACTGCACTTGGAGATAGGTACTATTATTCCATGTAGAGTTATAGAGACTGAGTGAAATTGGCCAAGGTTGTATAACAAGTAAACATGGTAGAACGTATAAAAGTTTTCAAACTTGAAGGCCGGGTGCGGTGGCTCACACTAGTAATCCCAGCACTTTGAAAGGCTGAGGTGGGTGAATCACGAGGTCAAGAGATCAAGACCATCCTGGCCAATATGATGAAATCCTGCCTCTGCTAAAAATACAAAAATTAGCTGGGTATGGTGATGTCTAATACAAAAATTAGACAGGAGAGCTTGATTCTCCTGTCCCAGCTATTCTGGAGGCTGAGATAGGAGAATCACTTGAACCCAGGAGGCGGAGGTTGCAGTGAGCCAAGACTGTGCCACTGCACTCCAGCCCAGGTCACAGAGCAAGACTTCACCTAAAAAAAAATTTTTTTTTTAAACCTGATAGTGAGTCTTAGAAGTCATGGGCACTTTAATTAAGTCCTATAACATGTTTTATTTGTATTATTTTGTTTTTCACAACTTTTTACTTATATCCTTATTCCTACAAACTTTAGTCATTATTTTCCTCATTTATATTCATACTTTTTAACCTGTCATTGTTATTTGCCTTTACTATACTAGTTCTATCACAACACAGCATAATGAAAGTAAACTATGTCCAAGTAATTTAAAAACCTAATATTGAACCTCCTAGAGAATCTTCTGTTATAGCAAGATAATTTATCATGACATATTTTCTTGCTGATAAGTAATAACTTCCTTCAAAGTGAAGTATAAAATTATGTGATTTACTTGTTATAATATGTTTCTTTTATATTATATAGTGCTATTTAATCTTATATATTTTTTTTATTTTGAACTGTATGACATTAAAAGCTGAAAACTTCTTAGCCCTTGATCTTCCATTTTAAAGGTATCAACCCTCTATTTTAGAGGAACTGAGGGTTAAAGCTCAGATTTATACTTTTATAATAGTGCATTCATATTATCCTAGTCTCCTGTGTTAGTATTCAAATTACACAAAAACATTAAATATTAATCTGGCCAGTGCCCTTCAAATACAATTGAAAAAAAATCGATCCCGGAGATAAGAATGTTAGTGTCATATTACAGCTTTCTTTCGCAAAACAAGGAAAAAGGTTTAGTGCATAGAATGCAGAAAATGCTGGCAGGGTTTATTTACAACTATTTCCTTTTTCAGGTTTACTAGAACAAATATTTGTGCAGCTGAACGTGTTGCTAGAAGCAGGTCCTTGATGGCTGCCTTAGGCAAAGCCAATATCTAGGCATAGCACGGCATCAGGCTTGGGAGAAGGTAGCCTGTTATACAAGCTGCTATCATTGTCTACACTTGACTTCATCTTTGCCTAGGTGGACCCTCAGCACTCCACAGTTGTTGAACTCACGCAATCTCCATAATGTTCTCTTAAAGTATATTGGTGAAGTGTGTATACATTTCTCAGGCTGCAAACAGGCAGGCAGACATATAACTATTTTTATAAAAGTGGATCTGAATTCTATCTTGAACCCCCTATTTCTCTCACTGACCAAAGAATTTAGTCTTATGACTTTCCAGGTAAACTCAGACAAATGCAGCAGTCTCAGTCATTTTAAGTTTATACTTAGGCTTCTGCTCCTTTCATTTTCTCCCTGTGTGGCATCTAGGTTCTGATGGGACTTTAAGGTGTTCAGGTGTTGGGGTAGAGTGGGTGGGTGATAAACACTTGGCTCACTACATTCCTTTGGGGGTGATTCTCCTTCCTAATCTTTGGATGCTGGCCTCTGTCCTTGCTGCGTTCACCACATTCACTGCCCAGGTTTTCTTTTAAATATTTAGAAGCAAAGAACTGACTTGAGGGCTGTTCTCTATCACTCTGAGGCTCACAGGAAAACTGGATTCAGTCCCTTCTGTCTATTTCTGCTGTGCCACCACTTCACTACTGCTGCTCCCCATATCAGGATGGTATGAAGCACTTCCATTAATATTTTCTATCCAAGTCTCAGATGGAAAGCAGGGCACAGTACTCTATTTCAGGGGTCCCTAACTCCAGGGCCACAGACCAGTACCAGTTCACGGCCTGTTAGGAACAGGACTGTATAGCAGGAGGTGAGCAGTGGGCCAGTGATGTAAATGAGTAAAGCTTCATCTGTATTTACAGCCACTCCCCATCGCTCCTATTACCACTTGAGCTCCACCTCCTGTGAGATTAGCAGTGGCATTATTATACATTCTTATAGAAGCCCAAACCCTATTGTGAACTGTGCATGCAAGGGATCTAGGTTGCGTGCTCCTTATGAGAATCTAATGTCTGATGATTTGTCACTGTCTCTCATCATCCCCAGATGGTACCATCTAGTTGAGGAAAACCAGCTCAGGCCTCCCACTGATTCTACATTATGGTGAGATGTATAATTATTTCATTATATTTTACAAGGTAATAATAATAGAAATAAAGTGCACAATAAATGTAGTGTGCTTGAATCATCCTGAAACTATCTGCTTACCACCCTTGTCCATGGAAAAATTCTCTTTCACAACACTGGTCCCTGGTGCCAAAAAGGTTGGGGACCTCTGTTCTATTTGTATCAGTCAGGATAGTCTACATTATGCTGTGGTAACAAATGCTCTCAAATCTCAGTGGCTTAGAAAGACAAAGGTTTATTTTTCACTTGCTTGGCCTTGCTGGGG
Source organism: Cebus imitator (assembly GCF_001604975.1). Taxonomy (NCBI): domain Eukaryota; kingdom Metazoa; phylum Chordata; class Mammalia; order Primates; family Cebidae; genus Cebus; species Cebus imitator. Next base: position 1,269,130 of record NW_016107576.1, on the reverse strand, counting down.
GAGCTGAGATTGCTGATATCAGGGTAGAGGAAAAAGAGAATAAAGTGAACCTTGTGCTGGCTAGAAAAGCTCATACTTTATTGGCCAAAGCAAGTCAAATGGATAAGCCTGACATCAATAAGGGAGAGAAGTTGAATTCCCCTCTGGAAAGAGGCAGCTTATATTTTTAAATAATAATGCAATCTACCACTTTATTCCTGGGTTCTTAAACTTAAAGAGAGACCTAAGTGTCTCTAGTAACTTAGCCTAAGGAGTGGTGAGAGGTCAGAAACATCATGCTCATGGCTTTTCGTGCTATCTCTTCTTCAATTCAAATTCTCCTCCCCAGGTCGGGAAACCCTATCTAACAGGTGGTCTCGTTCTTCATCTGCTCTCTTTTGATTGACTGTTTATGGACAAAACATTTATGTTTCACTTCTTTCTGCACGTAAGCCCTTAGAAGCTTCAGAGAACCCATCTTTTGCAAATCATAAACCTAGGTGTTTAAATAAGTTTTTCTGCTATGAGTTTAAGAAAATATATTTACAAGCTGAGAATTGATTTCTTTTGTTATTTTTCATTTCTTTTCTTACTTTTTCTTTGAGACAGGGTCTTGCCGTGTCACCCAGGCTGGAGTGCAGTGGTACAATCATGGCTTACTCTACCTCCCAAGCTCAAGCAATCCTCCCACCTCAGCCTCCCGAGTAACTGGGACCACAGGTGCACATCACCATGCCTGGCTAATTTTTGTATGTTTTGTAGAGACTGGATTTTGCCATGTTGCCCAGACTGGTCTTGAACTCCTAGACTCAAGCGATCAGCTCACCTTGGCCTCCCAAAGTTTTGCTTTCTGATTTTTCTTTTGGTTTTTTGTTGTTGTTGTTGTTTGTTGTTTTTATGTCCACCCTTGATAAATGCGCTCAGAAAAATAGAGTCTCTTGGCTCAATGAGCTGAGGAGTCATGAGGGCAACAAGGAATGGTAGTAAAAGAAAACCTCAATTATTGTCTCCACATAGAATTTCCTCAAAACTGGAAGGTAGGCAAAGTAGTTGTGAAAATAAAGGCGTTTGGATGGGAGCTTTAGGGCACTGTTGCCCTGACTGTTCTAAAGTATGCTTACTGTAGTAATGGTGGATTATCACTTTCCATCCCATAATCTCCAATGCTCTTTATAAAGGATTTGTAAAAGATTTACAATGCTAGCTTCCTATTTTCTGCTTGAAACTTCCCTTTGAGAATTATAATATTTGCCCACAGTATTGCACTAGCGAAGCTCACAGGTATGCTAAAATAATACTCAAGTGAATATACATGAAATTACAATGAACCAGAAACTGAGTAAAATAGAAAACTTACCTTAGATTCTGATTTTTTTTCTTTGGATAATTTACATTTAACAGACCCTCAAATTTCTATTTGGCTGTATACATTTTTCTTTATATGTATTTGTTTGAAAAGGCATAACTTAATTTACAGGAGTTCACTAAAATATTATATTTTAGAAATTTGTGATATAAATGTTTTATATATTAATTGCAGAAAATTTTGAAAATATGCAAAATAATACAGAAAATTAAAAATACATATAATCTCACCATCCCCAAATAACTACAGTTAACATATAGGGGTATTTATTTGCAGTATTTTTTTCCTTCAAATGAACACACGCTTTAAAAAAAGAAACAGAAACAGACTTGATTATATAGTTTTATATTCTTTTTATTAAAAAACTTAATTTAAAGTGATGAATATGTCCTATGTCATTATATATTCTTTGGAACATGCTTGTTACAGCTGCATAATGGTCTATCTGGCAGATGTCTGGTAATTTATTTGATCAACTTCCTATGAGACTTTTAGGTTTGGCTTTGATGTTCTTTTTAACATTTCAATTGTATAAACAATACTGAAGTGTTTACATTTGGAAAAATCTTTGTGTGCCTCCAGTGGTGTCTGTAGGATAACTTTCTGCATGGCAAACTACTGGGTTAAATGGTATATTTTTGATATATCATAGCTCGTCATATCCAAGTACCTTATAAATTATAAGATGCGTTATTATTTTATTTAACACTAAGAAAATACCAATTAACCATCACTTATATCTTTTGTTTTACAATTTGAAAGAGTTTTCTGGACTTATTGAAACATAAAATTAGTAGTATATTTTATGTTCGTGTATCTGTAAAGTGGAAGCTAAAACTTTGGTGAAGGTATTCACTCCTAAACTTACTCATTCTTCTGAATCACTTGACGACTGCATGTGGTCCATGATCTGAGTGCCATAAGAAGCCTTGTGATGCTGCATTTTTTAAACTGTGCTTTACGAGGTCAGGAGATCCTGGCTAACGTGGTGAAACCCTGTCTCTACTAAAAATACAAAAGATTAGCCGGGCGTGGTGGTGAGTGCCTGTAGTCCCAGCTACTCAGGAGGCTGAGGCAGGAGAATCACTTGAACCCAGGAGGTAGAGGTTCCAGTGAGCCAAGATTGTGCCGCTGCACTCCAGCCTGGTTGGGCAGGGCAAGACTTTGTCTCAAAAAAAAAAAAAAAAAAAAAAAGAAAGAAAGAAAATGTGCTTTATACTTTCCTCCAGGATTTTCTTCCAATCACTGACAGCTATTCTTTAAAATTTGGTGCATAAGGTCAGGCAAGGACAATTAAGCCACAACTGCTGCCTGCCTGACAATGATCATAAAACACACAGTAATGTAGAGAGATTTAAAAAGTACTTCTGAGAATGAATTAAATATGTTATACCGCATATTGCCCACCAGGAAAGTTTTACCACTTTGTATTCCCACATGAAGTTACCTATTTCTCTTAAACTTTAGTCAGTACTGGGAATTTCTGTAATCCAAAGCCTTTGCAAATCTGATAGGTGGCAATTGACATCTCACTTTAATTTATACTTCTTTTATTGTTAGACCATTGGAACTTTATTTTCATATCATTTTGGTCATTTGTATTTCTTCTTCTGCCCATTGTTCATATTTCTGGCTTATTTTTCTGTAGTGATGTTAAGCTTTTAACTGTTAAGCTGAAAGAGCACACTGTAACACATGCATACTGGGCTTTGGGAGCTAAAGGCACTTAACCCTAGATGCTGCTGTGGGGTTGGAGCCCAAAAACGCTCCCCATGACCTGCATGTCTACACGGTCCACCTAGGGGTTTGAGCAGTGGGGCACTGAAGAAGTGAGCCACACCCCTGTGGCACACCCTGGGAGGGGGATAAGGGAACTTCTCTGGTTTCAGAAGTATTAAAAGCAAAACCCTGTCTCAAACAAACAAACAAATAAACAAACAAAAAACAGAATTAAATAGTGACAGGATGAATATCTAAGAAGTATTTTTATTTATTCATATGTAAAGTTATTTCATACTACATATGATATATGGTTTGCACAATCTAAACATACGTTAATTTTTATGTTTGACTTTTTTGTCATTTATGGACTATTTCCATAACTTTCCATTGAAGTTACTCACATGCTACTGAGAGATACTCCACAGGGCCACCTACCTGTCTTGTACTCTCTTTGCCAGTGGTTTCTTTGGCGTTAACTGTCTGCTCAGTCTTTTCTCAGAACTGTTACTTCAGGTACCACTTACATCTCTCACTTTACACCTCCCATTCTACTTTCCCACACTATTCATCTGCTATAGACATCCTCTTTGCTGATTAGTACAGATGAGCGAAATTCAGCAGAGATTCAGTTCAGATACTTCACAAAGTTAAAAACAACAAATCTGTGAATTCCTGCCCATATGACTCAAGCCCCAAGCTGAGCTGGGGACAAAGGAACATGGCCTCTTTCCATAAATCCAGAGAGGAAGAAACCTTGCCTGAGTCCAGCATTGCTTCTCACTGTGGCAGGAGGCAGTTTTGTTTGTTGTTTGTTTTTTGAAACAGATTCCAGGCTGAGTGCAGTGGTGCGATCTGGGCTCACTGCAACCTCTGCCTCCGGGTTCAAGCAATTCTCCTGCCTCAGGCTCCTGAGTAGCTGGGATAACAGGAGCATGCCACCATCCCCGACTAATTTTTTGTATTTTCAGTAGAGATAGGGTTTCACCATGTTGGCCAGGCTGGTCTCAAACTTCTGGCCTTAAAGTGATCCACCCACCTCAGCCTCCCAAAAACCTGGGATTACAGGTGTGGGCCATCACATCTGTCCCAAATTGTTCTTTCAGCCATCACAATTCCATTCTGTCAATCACGGTGGAACACCCCTTTCACTCCCTTAGAGAAACAATGTTATAACTCTTTGTGTTTCCAGGAACACAAAACACAATACTTGTATACAGGAAGCTGACCAACAAATGTTTGTTGAAAGTTTTTAATGACTTTCCAGCCAGTGTTGTCTAAGACAAAGTATACCCTCAGCCTTCATTCTTGCCATTTTGATGTTAATTTTAATTTGGCTTTGCTAATAAAAACATTTTGGTAGTGAAGCGAGACACTGCAGGCCAACCAAGGATTTGTAAGAGGTTCTGGTGGATAATCCCTGTGCTACCTTCTAAAAACTAGGATTTGGGGGTCACATCTTTCTTTTTAGTTATCCTTTGCCTCTTGTCTTTTCTTTCCTGGTTCTGCCCATAAGTTTTTTGTTTGTTTTGTTTTTTGAGACAGAATCTCACTCTGTCGCCAGCCTGGAGTGCAATGGTATGATCTTGGCTCACTGCAACTTTCGCCTCCCGGGTTCAAGTGATCCTCCTTCCTCAGCCTCCCAAGTAGCTGGGATTACAGGCACATGCCACCACACCTGGCTAATTTTTGTATTTTTAGAAGAGATGGAGTTTTACCATGTTGGCTAGGATGGTCTCGATCTCCTAACCTTTTGATCCACCCGCCTCAGCCTACCAAAGTGCTGGGATTACAGGAGTGAGCCACCGCACCCAGCCCTTAAGTTTTTTTTTTAATCACTGCTCTTACTCTCCGAATCTGTTTCTCTGTATTACTTTCTGGCCTTCCCCTCACATCTGACCCACATTTGTTAAAAACTGTCTAGCTAGGCCAGGTGTGGTGGCTCACACCTATAATTCCAGCACTTTTGGAGGCTGAGGGGGGTGGATCAAGAGGTCAGGAGTTCAAGACCAGCCTGGCCAAGATGGTGAAACCCGTCTCTGCTAAAAATACAAAAATTAGCTGGGCGTGGTGGTTGGCGCCTATAATCTCAGCTACTGAGGAGGCCAAGGCAGGGAATTCCTTGAACCGAGGAGGTGGAGGTTATAGTGAGCCTAGATCACACCACTGCAATCAAGCCTGGGTGACAGAGCAAGACTGTCTTAAACAAACAAACAAACCATCTAGCTAGAATGTCTCTTTCCTTTTGCAGTACAGCTCCTCATGCCCTCTTCACTTTTTAAGGATTCAGGTTCAACTCTGTGGGATTCCTGTTCTGCTTTGCAATTATCTCAAGTTCAGAAAGTTCCCAAGGTACAACATAATGCAACATAATATGTTTCCAAAGTGCCTTTGTTAGTAAGTTGTTTGGATTCAGAACAGGTTTTCCCATCAAAAGAAGGCTCTTAGTGATGTTTACAGTGTAGCCTACAACTTAACATACTACACATTTGATGAATGAAGTATTCACTGAATGCTGGTGGTTGGGTATTTCTGTGTTTACTGGGTTGCCCTTCAGCACCGTGATGTTTGAGCTGAGCTGTTTGCTCCCTTGACCGAGATTTTTTTTTTTTTTTTTTTTTGAGTTGGAGTCTCACTCTTTCGCCCAGGCTGGAGTGTAATGGCACAATCTCTGCTCACCATAACCTCCGTGTCCTGGGTTCAAGTGATTCTCCTGCCTCAGCCTCCTGAGTAGCTGGGATTACAGGCATGCACCACCATGCCCGGCTAATTTTTTGTATTTTTAGTAGAGATGGGGTTTCACCATGTTGGCCACTGAGCTCTTTCTATCATATGCAAGGCTTCTGCTTGTTCTGGTAAACACATGATCTTTCCTTAGCCCTAGCTTTACAAGTTGTACTTCTCTCTACACAGCTCAACTGCAAGACACAGCAAAAATTTTCCGAATATTCAGATGAAACAATAATTTTCACGTGCTGATAAAAACTTAGTTGTAGCCCTGGAGGTTTGAGACACAGTAGGCTATTATTGTCTATAGGATGAAACCCACTGGTAAGGGATGTAACCTTATTAAAACATCCTCTGCAGAGAGAACAGAATCTCTTTGATGGTAAGGGGCAGATTATCTAACAGGTTGTTTGCAAGGATGTGGTTCCTAGCTGGCACACAGAAGGGCCCAGTAGTAATGTTGAATGCAAGATGAATGAATGGATGGATGGATGGATGGATGACAAAGGGTCACAGGAAGGCATCTGGACACACCACTCTCTTTTTATTTATTTAAATAGAGATGGGGTTTCACCATGTTGGCCAGGATGGTCTCATCTCTTGACCTCTTGAACCGCCCACCTCGGCCTCCCAAAGTGCTGGGATTACAGGCGTGAGCCACCGCGCCCGGCCCCTGGACACATCACTCTCATTGCTTCTCAGGGACTTGAAGCCTTAGTGGGAAGGACGTCACCTCACAGTATTTGCTTTTTGTAGGGTCACCAGGAAAGCACAACTTTGAACAATTCTGTGACTTCGTTATTGCTTTGCAGAATTGAGAGAGAACAACGCCTTCATTTGTTTTCCTTTGCATCTTTCTAATTTACTAAAGGTGGGTCAGTGGAGGTTTTGTATTTCAACTTTGAAAAACAAAGCATTCAGGACGATTTGCCTCAGGAGGCCAAGAAGTCTCTTAAAAGAAGCTTAAATATTTTTGGTTGCCTCTGGGGCTGTCTGCACCCTGGGGTAGCTTTGGGTTTGAGTTCTCCTGTGAGAAGAACTTTGCGTTAGGTCGGGCCTGGCCTAGAGCCTGCCTCCCACGGTGGTGGGTGTGGGCTGCACTTCCCGCAGCCGTTTCAAACAAATCTCTGAGGCCAGAGGGACAGAGGGACTGCGTTCTAATTCGGAGCTCCGAGGTATGGCTCCGAAAGCCTTGTGGGTGCTAGCGGTCCTTTAGTGGGCGCCTCTCCCACTCAGGGCGAACCACCCACCTGGGGACGATCCCAGGCAGGAATTCGTCAGCAAGAGCGCGCAGCTTGCGGCCTCGCCGGTTGGGGGCGCTCTCCCGTGGGAACTTCGGACGCGCCCCGCAGGGCTGGGTAGGGCGGGGCAGGGCGGGGCCGCTGCCCCTCGGTCCCGCCCTCGCACCGCCAAACTTTACTACTTCTCTGGCTGCGTCGCGGCGGCCACTGGAGAAGAGGCGCCCAGCCGCCCGCTCGCCGCGTCCTCCGCCGCTGTTCCGCTCCTTGTCGAAACCCGGCGCCCGGTGACCCCGTCGCGCTTGGCCCCGAGGGCATGCAGCAGCCACAGGGGCCCCCCGCTCCCAGGCTCGGCGGCGCGGGTGAGCTTGAGCGGTGAGTCAGGGTCCGGAGCGGGGAGGGTGCCCGGAGCCGCCGTCGCTGGGGCGCGCGTTGGAGGCCCGGGCGCAGGGGCGCCCGCGGGACCCAGCCGGCCGCTTTTCGGGGCTGCCTGGCGTGCAAGCCTGGGCTCCAGACCCACTGCAAACTCCTGGGACAGGCTCTCCCAGCGGGTGTGTGGCACAACCTACCCTTTTCCCACCTTTTGCCCCACTAGGAGCAAAAAGCAATCTAGATGCAAAACCGGCGTTGCGTCCGTCTCCGCTGAGGGCCGGCGGGCTGGGCGCAGAGGCGAGGAGAGCGCGGCGCAGGTTGCCTCTTCCCTTGCACAGGTGCTTCTTTCCAAACTCAGTCTCACTGCCGTCGATGGTGATTAGGAAGCGGCGTTCCCTCGTGAAGCCTAGGGATGTAACGTTTTTCAGCCTCCAGTTACGTCTGGTATGGGGTGTGTCCGTTGGGGAACAGCTTGAACCATGTCAGGCTTCTAAAGATTAGGGAACTAGTAACTAGCAACACTGTCAGGGTTGTTTGTTCAGGGTATGGTCCCCTCACCACTGTGACAAAAGTGCTTTGTTCTGTAGCAGAGTTACTTTATCGCTTTCCCTCAGCAAGTTGCAGCTACACAAAATTGCCTAGAAATTCCTCAGGCATGTAATTTGAGGAGTGACTGTGAATATTGGAAACAATTTAGTCTTATTAAGGTAATCATTAAAATAGCCCTGAAAAACATTTGCACGTCAGTTTTTTTAAACTGAGTAATTTCCACGAAATATTTTCCCTGTAATTTGTTATTGTTATTACAACGTATTTCTTCCTCCTGCTTTTCCTCCTAAAGTAGCATTACCTGGTCTTGGGATGACATTTAGAAATAAAGGATCTTCTCACGGTTCCGACTTAGTCTGTATCAGTCAGAGAATAAAGTAAATGCCCGTTACAAACAGACAATTTCCTCTTTGCAAATAGGTGATTATTCTCGGTACCCTCACAACGTTTCATTAATGCATGAACTTTTGTATTGCTAAGAAGAGTTGCTGGGTGTTCCAGTGATCTATCAACAGTTGCTAACCCTGCTTCCCAGGGACAAGTGTATCCGATATTGTTTGGTGGTCTGAGTCGGGTAAACAGTTTTCCTCTTTTTTGGACAGAAGCGATACAGTTAGAAACACACACCTTGGCTTCGTTAACCCCACGCTTGTCTAAACAAACTGGGCTGTTCTAAAAAGACCAGCAAGCAAACCCTACCAGTGAGGGTTGTGTAATTGAGATAATCTTCCAGAGTCGTCTCTTGTGCCTTGCGACTGCAAGGATCTCATTATCCTCTGGAGATCTGGGCATCTAACCGTTTGGACAACACTTATATTGATTGTCACTACCATGTAACTAGGAAAATAAGTCATTTTGGCAAAATTTTTTTCTTTTTTTGGTCTTTAGAATTCAAAACTTTGAGGTTTTGATTTAATGACAGATGACACTCCTCTTGTCTAAACCTTTCAAATGCATTTGTCAACTACCAGACTCTTTTTTTAAAAAAAATCAGGTCAGACCTATTTTAGATATCTCACTATTTTGCAGGATACTTGTTAGAACAGGCCTGCATATATTTTCTATGAGTGGAGACCGAATTGAAAACATTAAAATATGAGATTGTTTTTCATGTGTGTACACCAGAATCTGTTTGAGAAACTACATGTTAACTCTCTAATTTTTCTAAAACATGTGCACAGTGGAAAACATGCACACACAGCATTGTAGCCAGGCAGCACCCAGACACATACTCTCAGCATCACTTGTACACACATGCCTAAGGCTGGCTGCTGCTTCTCCAAGTTTCTCAGCCTGCTGCTGAGGAGTGGCAGTGCATGATAGCTTAAGACCAACCTCTTATTTCTTTGGGCTGGGGTAAAGGGAATCACTATAACTCAAACGGGAATCACTATAACTCAAATTACCCATTAGCCATTCTCCTTAGAGTATACATTAGTTCAAATGCTTTCTGGCCTGTGATTATATCCAACCGAGTGGTTAAGTCTGATTGCAAGCTTCTAAATGGCAGAGACCAGGCCCAAGGCATTATTAATGTGGCATAAAAGGAAGACCAAGGCTTTGCAGTCAGACCAGCTTTTGTTCCAGTCCAGGCTTTGTGACCTTGGGCACATAGCTTCACCTCTCTAAGCCTTAATTTCCTCATCTGTAAAAATGAAGATTATACCATCTTCCAAGATTAAAAGAGAAAGCACTGAGCATGGTCTCTCATGTACAGGATGTACTCCTTAAATGCGGGTTGCCCTCTTTTCCTCCTAGATAAAAATTTAAGTATTGACATTTGCGTAAACATGGGTGCAAATGGTAAGCCTTAGGTGACTTAGATATGTTGTACACACTTTTCTTAACTTGCTTTCTCTTTTCCTGGCCATGGGCCTTTTGCTGGCCTTGATGATCCTTTGTCCCTTATCCTGGATTCTGTATTTGTGGAGGAGTCCTGCTATGGATAGAAGAGGTGGTGGTAGGCCTGGGGAGCTGTCTGCATAAGTGCTGAGATTTTGTGCTTTTACAAATGGTGGACTAGTGGTACTTAGAGTACAGGGGTCTGTGTTTGAATCCTCGTCCCACTTTTGTGAGTTCTTGTGACCCTGAATAGATTGTTATGTTTGAATAAGTTTTTTCATTTATATAATGGGGATAATAATTACGTTTCTACCTGTCTGCATGGGTTGTTGATGGAGTCCATTAACTTATGTATGTGAAAGAGCTTTGTGCCCTGTGAAGAGCATATAAATGTTGGAATTAAAGAGGCAGGGCATCCAGATGTGGGCTGCCCCAGGCAGGGGAGGCAGAGGGGTCCACCTATGCCATCTTCACTCCACTGTGCCTTCTTGCTGACTTGGATCTCTAGTTTACTCTGCAAAGTTCTAAGCTGACCCAAGGCATTTCCCCCCACCCCTAAATTAAGCTAATTATTTAATTTGTTCTGAAAGGTGTTTGTTACTATCTGCCTGTCCTGGCAAGCCAGGGAGTAAGTACCCATTGAGAGGGAGTCTCTGACATCCTGGGTTGTACCCACCCCGCTTCATCACCTCCAGTCATATGTCCTTTATTCCTCTTCCCCTCCCTGCCTGGCCTCTTGTTGTATTGTCTATAGCCTTGAACTCCTCCCTTGCCCATGACCCCTGATACTGCCCCACTGCCATGAACCTTGTTACCCCTCCTCAGATGTATATCATTTGTACACCTCAGGCTGGTCTAGACTGGGTGTCACTCTGGAAAGCAACCCCCTTCCTGAGGATGTTTATCAGCCTCCCTAATTACTCATCAGCTAGTTCTGTGTCTACACTGTTCCCTAGGACATTAAGCTGGAGCTTCTCTACCCCTGGCCTTGACTCTGCCATATGCAGATTGACCAAGATGTTATCAAGGGATGACTTGGCAGGTGGCAGGGCTAGGTTGGAGGGCACATTAGCCCCTCCATAAGTGCACTAGTTTGTCCAAAGGCCTTCTAAGCAAACATGCAATCTAAATAAAAGTAGTGTACTTGCTTTATAAATGCAGCTTTGAGGCAAGCCCCTGATCTCCCCTTTAAGCCAAGCTGTCCCGAAGCACATTCTCTGTAGAAATTCTGTAGCTGCCCCCAGACAGACTCAGACCATGTAATTCAAAATGGTCAGTGGAGGCTGTCAGCAGCATTCACTCCCTAAGAAGGTAGAAATCCAGAGTTTCAGAGCCATTGGCAGTGACTAGTTATAGAAGACCAAAGCAAGGGATCAGGTATAGAGTTTATTGGGAGCACATCAGTGAATCATTTACCCCTTGCCCTGCTTGATTTTTAATAAGTCAGTTATTTGAATGGGGGTAAGGAAGGCCTTTTTCTGGACAAAAACTATCACATGGGTCTGGTGAAGAGAAAATAAGTGGTATGATCATTTTCTATGTCTCTATGGTATTAGGATTGAAATCTCAATCTCTCCCTCTCTCCCTCCATCCTTCTCTCTCTCTCTCTCTCTCTCTCTCTACCTCTCTACCTACACACACACACACCCCCCATATACATCATTAGTCTTTATGCTGAGAGCAAGTTGTAGATGTTATTCTCCATCAATTTTAAACACTCCAGCATTAAACACAAAACAAAAAACAAGCACTCTGGCCTTCTATGTAACCAGCATATACCCATCAAATCAGGAAATGGACATTGGCACAACACTGCTATCCAATCCACAGAGCCCATTCCTGTTTCATCAGTTATGCCCCAAATGTCTCTTCTACCTGTCTGATCTATGATTCATGTTAAATTTAGTTACCATGTCTCTTCTGGAATAGTTCTTCGGACTTTCCCTGTTCCTAAAGTCCTTGCAGTTGTATAGGTCCTACACGCTGTAGGATGACTCTCAACCTGGGTATATTGGGTATTTCCTCAGAACCTGATTGAGGTCATGCATTCTTGGCGGGAATCCTTCAGAAATGAAACTCAGCTCTTCTTAGCTTCTCACGACAAAAGGCACATGGTGCCATCCCATCCCACCACTGGCCTATTGACCTCAATCACCTGGTTATGTTGGTGTCTGACAGATTTCGCCACCTTAAATTCACCATTTTTCCTTTGAAATGTATTGGTGTTTGTGGGGAAGTATTCTAAGGTTATGCAAATAGCCTGTTCCTCATTAAACCTCTGCCTACAGACTTACCGTTTATTGATGACGTCTGCCTGAATTAGCCACCCCTATGAATGTTGC
>NW_016107576.1:1244805-1256651 GCF_001604975.1 Cebus imitator | reverse complement strand
AAAAAAAAAAAGACAAGATCTCACTCTGTTGCTTAGGCTGGAATACAGTGGCATGATCTTGGCTAACTGCAGCCTCAACCTCCTGGATGCTAGTGATCCTCCTGCCCCCAAGTTGCTGGAACTACAGGTGTGCACCACCATATCTGGCTAATTTTTTTTGTATTTTTTGTAGCGATGGGGTTCACCATGGTGCCCAAACTGGTCTTGAACCCCTGAGCTCAAGTGATCCACCTGCCTCGGCCTCCCAAAGTGCTGGGATTACAGGCATGAGCCCCCCACCCCCAGCCTCAAATGGTGATTCTTTATTGCCATCACTCTTTCTACATTTGTTTGCAGGTGTTCTACTATAATGAAGAACTGACTTTCTTTTTCTGTCATGTTTTTATTTGGAAGTATTCATGGATTCCTTATGTATTCAATAAGTTGAAGTCTCACGATTGTTTTTTTTTTATTTTAATGCTCAAATTGTGCTCAGTTTGGCTAGTAGAGACCCCTTGGAGATGACCCTGTGTCCTTTTAACACATCCCTATCATTCATTGAGTATTTCTTTCCTGGCTTCACCAGATGATCTAGGCTCATCTTTTACTTTCCTTGATGTAGTTAGGCTTCCCTTTTAGTACAGAATAGTATTTTTGTCATATTTTTATTTGATATATTTAAGGCATACAACATGATATTTTCATGTATTTATCTTGATAAACATATATATATAATGAAGTATTACTACAGTCAAGCAAATTGACATGCCCATTATCTCATATAGTTACCTTTCTTATGTTTGTGACAAGAGGACCTAAAATCTACTCTCTTGGCAAATTAGCAAAACACAAGATTTACTACTATTTTTGGAGACAGGGTCTCTGTCCTACAGGCTGGAGTGCAGTGGCGTGATCATAGCTCACTGCAGCCTCTAACTCCTAGGCTGAAGCATCCCTTTTGCCTCAGCCTCCCAAGTAACTAGGACTTCAGGTGCTCACCACCATGCCCAGCTAATTAAAAAATATTTTTTAGAGGAGGGGTCTCACTGTGTTGCCCAGGCTGGCCTCCAACTCCAGCCTTGAATCATCCATCTGCCTTGGCATCACAAGTGCTGGGATTACTGGTGTGAGCTACCACTCTCAGCCTCAATACAACATTAGTAACTGTACTCTGCACTACTTGTGTTGTATATTAGTGGAAGCAGGGAAAAAGGGAAGATGTAGATCAAAAGTTACAAAACTGCAGTTATGTAGAATGAATAAGTTCTGAGATCTAATATACAATATGAGAATTGTATTTAGACAGGAATACATAGAACGTTGATGTGCCCATTGTTACTGGGGTATTATTGCTTCTAGATCTCTCAGAGGACAGAGCTAGGAAATATATATGTATATGTGTACACACATAACATTTATAAGTTTTTCTGTATTCGGCTGTTTATTATAAAATCATGATTCATACTAATACCTCCAATTTCAATCTAACACCCAAGGTGCTTTCTGTTCTTCTGCCTTTATATGTTTGTACATATCTTCTGTGCAGTTAGAAAACCTGCATCTCATTATCTTCAATATTTATGCTTATTTGCCTAAAGTAACCAGTTTTCGAAATGTGAAGGTCATCCTGCCTCCTCTGTGTCCACCACCTTTGCCACTGCCTCTTGTCCTTGGCTGCCAGGCCTGCTAGCCTGTGTCTCTAGGCAGCTTCATCGTCAGCCTCCAGTCCCTCTAGCTCACAGCTCTGTGGGGCTTCCCAGCCATAGTTCTAGTCTCCATGTACCTTCCCAGCCCCAACTGCCCCTCTCCACCGCCTCATATTGCATTCCCAGCTGCATGCTGATTGCTCTGTTCTGTGGAAGGAAGAAAAGAAAAGGGAGAAGAGAGAAGATGGGAATGGAAGGAAAGCAAAGATAGGAATAGTATATATATATTAAACTCTTTCATTATACATTGCCAAATTGCCTTCCCCCAAAGTCCTATCAGTTTACATTCTCACCAACATGTTATAAGGGTACATTGTCCCCACGTTCTTTTCAACACTGAGTAGTTGCCACCTGTTTACATGTTGTCTGTCTAATAGCACTCCACTTTTACCTCTATTACAGCTCTACCACACTTAACCCTGTATTATATATCTCATCTCACCCCCTAGGGTAGGATTTCTCAACCTTAGCACTACTGATATTTTGGACTAGATACTTCTCTGTTGTGGAGAGCTGGCCTGTGCATTGTATCATATGCAGCAGCATTCCTGGCCGCTGCCCAGTAGATGCCAATAGTACCCCCAGTCATGAGTAATGCAGATGCCTCCAGATAGTGCTGAGAATCCCCAGGAGGAGGAGAGGATTAGCCCTGGCTGCTCTAGGTAATAAGTTCCTGGGGGAATTTTTCATCTTTATACATGTCTTCATATATCTCTGTCTTTGTCTTACATATGGTGAACAGTGAGGGAATGTTAGTTGGACAGGGATGAGAAGAATAAACGGTTAGGTAGAATCCACTACAACAGGACCAGTGGAACTTGTTCAGTGTAAGTATGCAACTCTCCACAAATGCAAATTCCAGGAACATCCAACAGAGGGAAGTGAAAAGGAATGTCAGCAAGGTTAACTTTCCATGGATTGCTAGCAGGTTATTATTTGTCTTTCTCAGTTCATTTCCACCCCAATTTCGTATAGACAGACAGTGAGATCTGTGGCCTATTTCAGCTGATACACTGTTTTTTGTTGATGGGGAAAGTAAAATGCTTTAGGAGAAGGTGTTAATTAATGTCATTTAAAATTGTAGAGGTAAACTGAGTTTCTTCTCTTCTGAGCTTTCTCCAAAACAGGCAAACTGACTAATGGTAATTTCTATGATGTATTTAGAGTTTTACTCTGATATTTTCATTTGATTATATGGATTTTCCCCCATAAACTCTTATAAAAAATTCTAAGGGGAGATGTGCTGCAAGATTTTTATTGACATTTACCACAATCATTATATTTCTTCTAGATTCAGTAAATGTTTGCAAAAGGCATTAATGTTACTATGGAGAACAAATCTACATCTGTCATTTCTCTGGGGGTCAGGTGGCAGAGACTTTGCTTCCAAAAAGAGACTCCAATGGTCAGTATTGTTTAAAAAAAAAAAAAAAAAAAAAAAAAAAAAAAAAAAAAAAAGCCCTGGGCCAGAAGGATGAGAGCTGGTCAGGGTGAATCAGTCCTCCATTTCTAGTTTTCAACTCTGTAAATGGAGAATGCTGCACTGCCCGTCTCACTGAGGGATCAAATGGGGAAAGAGATGTAAACTTTGAAATTTGTTCACTGGTATGTCAGTGAATGTGTTTTGGTGGATTACTCCAAGATTCTGATGGAGTGGCTTAGAGGAAGTGTGGTAATATGGTAAGAATGTTAAACATTAGGTTTTCAGCCTGGCTGGCTAAACCCCTTTTTCCTGATGGTACACATTCATCTGGGACTCTGGGACTAAAAGGTAGTGAAAAACACTAGCTTGTGACTGTGACTAAGGTGGTAGAAGAGAGAAAGCCTTGGCCTTGGGGAGTTACTGTGGTGACCCACCCAGTCTGAGGGAAAGGATTCTTCTTTGGCTTCCCCTTCCCAATATTCTCTGTTGGGGCTCCCTTTTTCCAGCCTTTTGGGAACAAGCTCACCCTGGGGCTCAGTGAACTTTCTCTGAGTCCTCTAGACCTTGGAGTGGACTGGGGCTTTACATTTGCTACGTGATTCACTTTGTCCCAATAACAAGTTAGATCTTGTCTCCCTTTTACAAAAAAGGAAATTGAGGCTCTATTTCTCAGGCCCCACTGATAATAACAATAACTAAATTAGAACTATTTGTTAGGGGCTATTCCAGGTACCTCCTTTTAATCTCTTATCAGCCTTAGGAGGACGTTACCCTCATTATCCCCATTTTGTAGATGAGGGAATTAAGATAGAGAAGTTAACTAACTTGTTGGTAAGCAAGGCTTTAGACTCAGGCTGGCTAGCTCCAGGGCTTTTTTGCATGTGAATATCCACTTTTTTCTAGCACCATTTGTTGAAGAGACTGTGTTTTCTCTGTTGTGAATTCTTGTGCCCTTGTCAAAGATCAGCTGATTGTGTGTGTGTGTGTGTGTGTGTGTGTGTGTGTGTGTGTGTTTTTGGGCTCTCTATTCTTTTCCATGGGTCTATGTGTCAGACTTTATGCAGTACCATACTACCATACATAGCTTTTTAGTATGTTTTAAAACCAGGAAGTGTGAGGTTTCCAGCTTTGTCCTTCTTTCTTATGATTCTTTCAGCTATTCAGGGTCCTTTGTAGTTCCATATGAATTTTAGGATTTTAAAAAAATATTTCTGTAAAGAATGCCATTCAGATTTTTATAGGGGTTGCATTGAATTTATAGATTGTTTTGGGTAGTATGACATTTTCACAGTCTCCTGATTCATGAACATGAAATGTATTAATCTTTATTTGTGTCTTTAAAAATTTCTTTTATCAGTGTTTTATAGTTTTCAGTGTGTAAGTCTTTTGCCTTTCTGGTTAAGTTTATTTCTCAGGGTTTTATTCTTTTTAATGCCATTTTGAATTTAGTTGTATTCTTATTTCCTTTTTGGATTGTTTGTTGTTGGTGCATAGAAATAAATGCAACTAATTTTTATATGTGCATTTTGTATCCTGCAACTTTATTGAATTAGTTTATGAGTTCCGATGGGTGGTTTGGGGGAGGCTTTGGTGATTTCTACATATAGGATCATGTCGTTGATGAACCGAGATAATTTTACTTCTTCCTTTCCAATCTGTATGACTTTTATTTATTTATTTTTCTTGCCTAATTGCTCTAGCTGGGACTTCCATAGAGACTTCTATGTCAAACAGAAGTGGTGAGAGTGGGCATCCTTGCCTTGTTCCTCATCTTGGAGCAAAAGCTTTCAGTTTTTCACCATTAAGTATGCTGTTAGCTGTGGGGGCCATGCTCTCTAAATACTCAGCTCACCTGCTTATCTGCTAGTGTTTGGACCTAAATCCTGTGTTCTTCTGCCACACTGCATTGCCTCTCCTCTCCTCTCCTCCTCTTCCCCCTTTCCACTCCTGCCTCCCTGGTTTGTTTCAAGCAATAGGAGAGTAAAAATGTCAGTGTCAAGTTTCGTCACTGCAGCACTGAGCTATTCTCAGGCAGGGGGAATTCTTTCTTGGACTATAGGTATTTTAGTATAGTTACAGGATGATTTTGTTGCCGTTCCTTGTTAAATTGAGGTGGTAGAGCATGAACAGCTAATCTGCCAGAATGCCAGAAAAGTTCTGTTTCACTGAACTTTTTAGAAATTTTGAGTTATCTAACCTTTGGAAGTGCTGTCTGCCATTTATTGAGTACATCCTATGTACTAAGCATCTCACTAAGCACTGTAGAAATATTGCTTTAATTTAGTCCTTCCAACAATCCTATACAGTTATCATCATGATTAAGCCATTTTAAGAGAAGGAAAAGGGTCTGGCCAGATTGGCAGTGTGCCAAGTAAGAGCCACCGCTGAAAGTGATGCACCTGCATCTGACCCAGGTCCAGCTGATGCCGAAGCTTCCCCTCCTCTCCCCTTACCACCCTGCCCCTAGCATGACTCACAGCCTGCCATGCTTTCCTTCAGCATGTAGGTGACCCCAGAACTCCACAGGTCTGGCTGTCCTTTCTCTATCCTCTGTTTTAAATACCCACTCTAAAATGTCCTTTCTTTTCTTTGTTCTGACAAACATCCACTATTTAATGGACGAGTAGAAACAAAAAAACCAAAATAAGATCTACCGTTCAGAAGAATTGAAGACACATAACAGCGGCCTAAAAATGAAGCCCTGCTGGAGTCAGTTCCATGGTTGGTCCATGCTTCTGCTTTTTGGGTGGGGCCTCCCTGAAGCCCTGACTTTGTCTTTGTCCCCTGGGAAGTCCTTCCTTGTTCTTTACCCTCTGTGGCCACATCTGAAGAGTGTGGAAAGTGTGTACTCCTTGTGGGAGATGGAACATGGGCCTTTCTAGGCCAAGCTATGGCTTCCCTGGCACTACAATTCC
Source organism: Cebus imitator (assembly GCF_001604975.1). Lineage (NCBI taxonomy): Eukaryota > Metazoa > Chordata > Mammalia > Primates > Cebidae > Cebus > Cebus imitator. The sequence goes on along the minus strand of NW_016107576.1, from coordinate 1,250,628 downwards.
TTATAAACTTGATAGACTTTTAGTCAGTTTGACAGGTCTGTTACCACATCCAAATTCCACTCTGAGTCAAGCTCTTAAGCATGACTTATTTTCCAGCTTCTGTGCTTGGCCCATCTGTCTCTGCCTGTCTTCAGTAGTGTGTACTCTGAAGTTCTCTGAAGCATGGACTTGGGTGGGAAGATGCACCTATACTCCAATCATTACTGCAGGCCTGCCTGTTATTGTCCTTTGCAACAGTTTACCGAGAGGCCTTTGAGATAGGCTGAGAGTGGTAATACTCTTTTCTACTCTTTGGAGCTACACAGGCCAATTGACTTTTCGGATCCTCCAAGGCCCTTGGTTTCTGGACACTGTCCATTTGTTTCCACCTTTGCTTACACACTTGCAAACAAGTCTTGCCTGAGCTCTTTTCTTTCTTGTCTTGCTAGCTAAAAGCTGTAAAGAGCAGCCAAAACAGGCTCATGTTCTGATTCTTCCAGCTCCTTCACCTAGAGCTGCAGACTTCTTGGGCAAAGAGGCTCCAAACTACAATGACTTGACGGAGACAGAAGTTAATTTTTCTTTCATGTTAACAGTACTAAGGTGAGTGGTTCAGGTTCAGAGGGTTCCCTTCATTTTGCTTCTCTGCCATCCACTAGGGCAATGCTTCCCAAACCCTCTGGTTGAATACAAGTATTCTTTACTTCTAATAAAGAAGTAATTTATTTCTGTCAAAGACCGATACTTTTGGTGTATACTCTTGTTCAGAGACAAATCCTCTGATCATGCACTCTTATCTCACAGAAATGTCAAATTGGTATAAACATTTATTTAAAAAAAATTTTTAAATTACAATAATTGTACATAATGATTTAATAAATGTACTATATAGTGATCAGATTGATCAGATCAGGGTAATTAAATTGCTATAAACTTTTCTAAGTGTTTATTCTCAATTTCTATACTTATTTTCTTGTTGATGGAAACGAGTCCATGGACTACCTGGATTTAGGCTGCCCAAAGGCTTTGCCTTGCTGAGTGTTCAAAGTAGATCACAGGCCTGTTTATGTTCCAACTTGCAGGTAGGGAAAGGAGCATGGAGGAGGGCACCTTCATCGTTTGGGCTGACCTGGCAGCAGCACGCTTTATTTAAGCTCACATTCCATTGGCAAGAACTTAGTCATGCAGCCACCCTAGCCACAAGGAGGCTGGAAAACGGAGTGTCCAATGGTCATCCTGGTGCCCAGCTATAAGCCCATTACTCTGTAAGCAAAGGAAAATGTGATTTAGCAGTCTGTGCTGCAGAACATAAAGCTAAATAATAATTCAAAGAAAGAATTACAAAAGAAGTCATAGGGCAATATACAATTATGGGGAAGTGAGTTAGAACAGCTGTGAGTTTAGTGTCATACCACTCATTGCAGGACTTCTTGGAAATGGAGCCTGGGGTCCTGCTGCTCCTTTAATGTGGCTTGAGGGTCAGGCCAAGGTTAACAATGCAGAGTTCAAGTGAGAAGAGGCTAAGAACCATTCTCAGTGGGAAAGTTCAGAAACCCAATACCCAAGTTTGGAGCAGTGTTTGAATTCACAAAGCTACGTCCAGAGTGATTGGTCAGGAGCAGATTCAAAGGCACGCAGCACTGTAGTAGTCAGGACTTAATGGGGCCTCAGGCATGTAGAAAAAGAACAGCTTCTTACTCATGATTGTGCCCCTCATGTCTCCAATAGTCTACCCTGAGCCCAAGGAAAACACCAGAGAGAGGGAGAGTGAAGGGTCCCAGCCCGTGTAGGTTGGACGGAGGCTTCCAGTTCCAGACCATCCTGCCAATTTGCCAATGCTTTACTACAAACAACCCTGGGGCCTGAAGTCACCATGATTTTTTCCTCTATTTTAAAATCCTGGTGTTTAAAGTTGAAACTTTTTTCCATATTGTGGCCCCATTGTCTTCAATAGCTGAGTTGAGGGAGGTTGAAAATTCATTTGGGCCGGGCGTGGTGGCTCAGGCCTGTAATCCAAGCACTTTGGAGGCCAAGGCGGGTGGATCACCTGAGGTTGGGAGTTCAAGACCAGCCTGACCAACGTGGTGAAACCCCATCTTAAAGAGAAAAAAAAATTTTTTTTAAAAAAAGAAAAAAAGAAAGAGAAAAAAAAAAAAAAAAAAAGAAAATTCATTTGAGAGTGCATACATGCTGCCCTCATGGTGCCTTTCTTCTTGTTTTATCTCCAAGGTACACTGGGTTCCTGACATGCTAAGCGGTAGCTTAGCATGAAAGAGGGCGTGAGGGGTGTTGGGGCTTGTGGTAATTATTTGGGGTCATCCACGTGAGGAAATAATTTAAGCAATAATATTTTTGGTGGAAGAGAATTTAAAGGGAAAAGAAGAGAGGGCTGAGAACCAAGTCTGGATGTGTCTGCAATTCAAAGTTGGTGGAAAAACAGGAAATAAGAATACTGAGGACATTAGGAAAAAACCAGGAGAGTGAAATCATGGAGGTGGCAGGAAGGGAGTTTGAAGAAGGGAATAACTTGTCAGCTTCCACAGTGAAACCGTAGAAAATAAGGACTGGAAATAGAAGATTTGGGAACTATCCAATAAAATTGAATACTTTAAAAAAATTTTGTGCCAGATTCTGTTTGTGGTTCAAAAATCAGGCAGAAGGATACCAGCCCTACTCCTAACAAGTTTAGAAGTTAAGGTTAAGACAAATATTTAATAAAATATGTTGAATGTCATGAGAGGTCACAAGTATTTCTCAGCCATTTTTTTTTTTTTCAAGTGTACCCTATACTTGCTTTCTTCTTCAGTATCATCCTAACATTGTTCAACACAATTGTTATCAGGTTTCCAAATCCTCTTATATCCAACTAACTGAAAGTAACCAACTAGCTGACACATCGACTAAAGATTTGTTGTGCATCTACTACATGCCACTGCACTGGACATGAGGAACACAATCATGAGTAAGAAACTATTCTTTTCCTTAAGAAGTTTGTGGTCCGGTGGTCAAGGCTGATACATAAGCAGAGATTGCATATGCAGTGCAACATCAGGGGACTCCCCACCCACCCAGTGGCTGAAAGAGTCCAAATCTAGTAAATAAAGATCCACTTTAGGAGCATCAGTGTAACATGTATAAAAGTTCCAGTTGTACAGATTATAGAGGTTCCAAAGATGAGGATTCTCTCTGATCTTCCCCAAGCTTGTTTGTATTCAGATTAGGAGGAGCAGGTGGAAGAGCAGAGGTTAAGAATGCTACAATGAGATGAGGCTGTGGAATATGGAAGAGCTTATTCCTGAGCCCCCTTCTCAGTGCTCTGAGCCCCCAAGCTACTTTGTCTACTTAGGGACTATGTCCCCAGGGTCTAAAGATCATTTACCATGATAGCAGTTCCACTAAGGCTGCAGGCAACTGCTTTTCTGAGAGCAACACTTATCCAGCATCCCCCATGCCTGGCCAGTCATGGAAACACCACCGTGTAGGATAAACCATGGTTTACACCTAGGTGTAGCTCTGTAGCTACATTTGATTGCTTTTGCCTTGCATCGGGCTGCAGTGTCCCTTGGCTCAGGTTGTCATTACCTTACCCCTTGCCAGATATCCTAAGAAAAGTCTATTGCTTCCTTCTCTGTAGTGTCTAAATTCAAATCTGGCTAATCCTTAGAATTAACACGTGTATCCATATCATGTATGAAATTTCCATGGTGCAGAAGGCCGGAATACAGTTATAGTTGGAACTGATTCTGAATGACACTGAAGGACATTTGTGAGGTAGACTTCAGTGTGCAGGAAACTGTGGGTAGATCACTCATTTATTGAATCACTATCTGCAGAGAAATTTACTAGGATTTTGGTATTTGTGAGGGGACATTGAGGACATCAAAAGAATTGTGATACTGGTCCATGCTCTTGGGAATGTGATGTATTCCTCGTTCTTTCTCTTAGAGTTGTTATATTTATAATTAGGACATGTGTACTAAATCACTCTAAAATATTTAAGAAAGTCCATAACGTGTATGACTTTTCAAATAACAGTTTATGTTGTTATTACAATGTACTTTAAAAGACAACTGTAGAGTTCCATGGGAAAGAGGTGATATACTCAATCTAGAGCTGGAGCGGCAGGGAAGGGTACTATTTACAGAGTAAGGTCAGAGATCATAGAAACCAACAGGAGATGGTGCAGTGTCCCTGAGCTAGAAACAGCAGGGAGTGGTTAGCACCTCTCAACCTGAAAGCTAGGGGAGGGAGAAGGGGAGGTTTCCTGTATCTAGAGGGCTGCCTGACGGTGGTTACCCAGTCAACCTACAGCAGCCTGGAGGGAAGGAGGCAGGAGAAATCAGTATCTCAACCTTACCCTCCTCCCTCCTTCCCATCTCTTGATGTGCCTTTCATTGGCAGAAGCTGGAAAGCAAGGAAGCAGTCCCTAAGGGCCAGCCCTGTGGGATACAGTGTAGGGAGGGGAGCTAGAGGATGCACGTGGTGAGATTAGGCACAGCCTTCGAATGTGCGTTATATTCATTTACATGACCTGGGTACCTTTACTACCAGACAAGAGTAGGAGAAGGAGGGAGGTAGAAGAGGAGGGGTATGAGATATGAGCCTTCCTCTCTAGTGATGGATCCTGCTTTCTGATCAAGGCATAGGATTCTTGAGGAGCCTTTCTGGCTTGTTTGTTTAGCAGTAACAGTGCTTTTCTTTAGTATCTTTGAAGCCTTGATTAGAAGAACTGTTTCCCACTACAGCTGCATGCTTTAAACATATTATTTTCCTTCCTATGTAGAGTTTGAAGATTCAGACAGGCACTAACCTGGGTGTGTATGATCTCCAGAAACAAGAAGGAGATGCCATGGGTCACTGTTAACCTGTTGCTGCAACAGGATTGTTTAGAACAAACCATGTGGAGCAAGAGACTCCTGACTATCCTTCTCTGGCCTGGAGATGGGAGACAGTCATGAAATGGAGTGAGAAAGGGAATACGGTACCACAGTTCGATTAGAACAAACAATTTAAACCAAAATCGTGTCTGTTGTGAATTTTACAATGTAAAGAAATAGAATTTCCTTTTCATGGAAATTTGCCTGAGTTCATTTCCTGATGCTATCAAGCAGAATACCAAAGATTGGGTTATTTATAAAGAGAAGAAATGGACTTCTCAGAGTCTGGAGACAGGGAAGTCTAAGAGCATGGTACTGGCTTCTGGCAAGGGTCGCCTCATGGTGGAAACGTGGAAGGGAGAAGCGAGCATGTAAGACAGAGAGGAAATCTGGCCAAACTCATTCTTTTTGATCAGGAGTGCATTCCTGTGATAACAGATCCACTCACAATAACAGAGGTAATCCGTTAGTCCACCTCTTAAAAGTCCTACCTCTCAATACTACTGCATTGGGGATTAGGTTTCCAACACATGAACTTTGGGGGACATATTTATGCCGTAGCAGAAGTCATTTGGTATAAACAAGCACTTTGAAATGTCTCAAAATATATTTTTGCATATGGCAAGGTCCTTTGTATAAGAAGAAGATCTCTTTCAGCTATGAATGTTCACACTTTAAAATTCGACATTCTTGACCAGGCATGGTGAGTTATACCATAATCCCAGCACTTTCGGAGGCTGAGGCAGGTGGATCATCTGAGATCAGGAGTTCGATACCAGCCTAGCCAACATGGTGAATCCCATCTCTACTAAAAATACAAAAATTAGTGGATGTGGTGGCATGGGCCTGTAGTCCCAGCCACTCAGAAGGGTAAGGCAGGAGAATCATTTGAACTCAGGAGGTGGAGGTTGCAGTGAGCTGAGATTGCGCCACTGCACTCCAGGCTGGGTGACAGAGCTAGACTCCA
>NW_016107576.1:1207404-1243723 GCF_001604975.1 Cebus imitator | reverse complement strand
TTGCCATTGCATTCCAGCCTGGGTGACAGAGCAGAGACTCCTCTCAAAAAAAAATAATAATAAATTGTTCAAAAGAAATAGCGTAACCAAACTTTAGCAACGCTAAGGGTTTAGCTTTCTCCAGAGAAATGATCTAGAATATAAAGGTAGGGAAACAGAATTGTAGCCCTACCCTTAACAAGGGTAAGATAAACATATTCGCTTTATCCAAAAATATCAGAGGCATCTCATTCTCAGTTACAGACAATATCTGTTTAAATTTAATCTTGAACAAATTGCTACTCCTCTGTTTATTTTACCATATCAAAGAGTAAAGTAACTGCTTATGAAACACAAGGGCTTTATTTATTTTTAAATTACTGTAGTGTAGTAGAGTCAATAACATGCCTCTTCTTTAAACATTATTTTTAATATTTGTTTATTTACAGAGCAGTCTTCTATATACAGAAAAATTGAGCGCAGAACAGAGTTCCTATATTATACCCCCTCCCACACACAGTATCCCTTATCATTAAATCTTACACTACTGTGGTATATTTGTTATAATTAATGAACTGATAGGGATATGTTATTATTAACTAAAATCCTACTTTGTTTAGATTTCCTTAGTTCTTACCCCTGTCCTTTCGGTGTTCCGGGATCCCCCCAGGATGCATATCCTATTTAGTCATTATGTCTCCTTAGGCTCCTCTTTGCTGTGACAGTTTTTTCAGATTTTCCTTGTTTTTGATCATCTTGACAGTTTTGAGAAGTACTGGTCAGAAACGTAGAGTGTTACCCAGCTGGGATTTGTTTGATGTTTTTCTCATGATTAGCCTGGGGCTATGGGTTTTTGGGAGGAAAAATCGCAGTTTACTCTGTGATCTCCATCATGGAGTAACACATCTTATCAAGATTACAGACTAGCAACATGATTAATCACTGTTGATGTTGACATTCTCAACCCCTTCAAAGAGTAAAGCTACTTACAACCGGGTGTGGTGGCGCACGCCTGTAATCCCAGCACTTTGAGGGGCTGAGGCGGGCAGATCACGAGGTCAGGTGATCGAGACCATCCTAGCTAACACGGTGAAACCCTGTCTCTACTAAAAATACAAAATTAGCTGGGCGTGGTGGCGCACACCTGTAGTCCTAGCTACTTGAGAGGCTGAGGCAGGAGAATTGCTTGAACCTGGGAGGCGAAGGTTGCAGTGAGCCTAAATCGCGCCACTGCACTACAGCCTGGGTGACAGGGTGAGACTGTATCTCAAAAAAAAAAAAAAAAAGAAAAAGAAAAAAACAGTAAAGCTACTGAAATGTGATTATACAATGACCTAAGGATTATTTCCTGTATAATAGACCATGTGCAGTTATATTATACATAAATCCTATTAATTTTAAGCATTTTGATTAGCATGTTTACTTTTGCTTATCCTGAAGTAGTGTTTGTCAAGTTTTTCTGCGGAGACATCGCTAACCCCTCCCAGCCCTATTTCCATACTGTGCTCTTTGGAAAGAGGCCCCTATGTGCAGTCTACATATAAAGAAGCTGTGCTCCCCTCCTTTACGGTGGAATATCTATATTGTTTATTTGGTATTCTTCTGCCTGAGAGATTTATCTCATCTTTCCATTTATTATTTTATTCAGTCATTTATGTCAGTATGGACTCATGGATGTTGATTATATACTTTGGGTTATAATTCAATACACTTCATTTTGTTGCTTGGGTTGTTCTAGCTTTGGCCATTGGGTTCCTATCTCTTTTGAAGTATTATTCAAAGAGGAATCTTTGTTTCTTGTGTTCATACTAACAGGGAGAGTTCTGTATTGTGGGACTGTCCTTCAGGGTGACCCTGACTGGTCTGCTAAGGTGAGCTGCTTTTCTGGAGGTAGGGAACCCACTCTTCATACCTCTCAGCTTGCAGGACTTGGAGCCAAGTCTACCCAGGGAATGAATGATTCATGAGACCCAAATTAGAGAATATACAGAAATATAAAGTAATAATGCTCATTTTGGGTAAAGGTTATGGGGCCTGTAGTCATGAGTACACAAGAATATTTCATTTAATTCTACATTTAACAAGTATTTACTGAGTGCCTAATGTGTGCTGGGCACTGTTGCAGGCACCGTAACGACATACATTCTCTGCCTTCCTAAGCATACCTTCTAGTTGGGGAGAATGACCATAACACAAGTAGATAGTTGAAGTAGGGAGAAATGCTGTGGAGAAAAATAAAGTAGGGTAAATGGCTTAAGTGTAGCAGGGGGTGAGGTCATGTGGTGCTCTTTAGAGAGTGACAGGGAAGGGATCTCTGAGGGAGTGAATTTAAGCAGGAATGAGGTAGAGAAATGAGCCCCCTGGGTATCTGGGGGAAAAGGCTTCTGGGCAGAAGGAAGGGCAAGTGCAGAGGTCTTGAAACTAATGGCTAAAATGAACCTCCGGGATTTCATGTGGATTTAAATCTTCCATGCTATCCTGATTTTGCCATTAACATGAATTATTAAAAGGAATTCATGAACAGACTGTGATTGCTTACCCAGGATTGGTTGCTAGAGTACCAACTAACCTAACATCCAGCTCCCATTTGGATGGGGTTTCCTGAGAGGAGAGGACTGTTCTACATTTGTGAACCATAGAGAAGAAGATGTGCACAGTATCGACTGACTATGTCTTTGATGTATCATACTTCTTCCTAGGAGGAAGAGGAAACTGTTACTGAAAGCCAGCTAAAAGGCCAGGCAGCAACTTGTCTCCTAAGATGTAGCTAGAAATAAAAGCTGCTTGAGTGGTTTTCAGATGTCTTAATTTTCATAATTGTTTCCACATTCTGGGCTGGCTGGACGTTTTTTCAGGGAAGCAAGTTTGGAAGAGTCTAAATGAAAGCTTTGCTCATGAAGTTTTCATTTGGATTCCACATATAGACTTTCTAAACCATCATTTTATGAAGTCTTAAATTACTGAAGTTTGAAGTTGTGGTAATTGCTCCAAAGTTTAGCATCTTTTGTTTCTAGGTTAGAACTATCAAACCCTCTAAACCTTTAGTAGAAAAACAAACAAACAAAAAACAGCTTGGGATTTGACAGAAGTAAAGTTTAGCAGTGTTAACCTGGTCCTGAAATTGACCATATTGTATCCTACTTACCATAAAAATTGAAAACATACTTTCAGAAAAGTATCTTTTCTATCCTTCTCAGGGTTATTTAAGAAAAAAAAGAAAAGGCCAAAGGCTATTTAGAATGGCCCCAGTTTTTTATAGTATGGGGCAGTCTTTTAACGTGATTTGATCAGATCATTCTATTTTGGTAACTCTGTAACTATTGTATGTATAAATATAGTTCTTGGTTCTGTCTGGCATTTCACATGCCTGTGGAGAGAAAGCAGTGTTGCAGATAAGAATGCAGGCTGTACAACGAGGCTGCCTGAATAGAATCTCTAGCTGTGGGACTTTAGACAAGGGTGCTTCAGTTTTCTCAACTGTAAAATGAGTGTAGTAACTACATCATTGTTGGGAGGATTCCATGAGATAATTTATGTAAAATGCTTAATTCAGCACCTGGCACAGAATAAGCACTCAAATATTAATAATGAAAAATAGTAATAATAATGTAGAGATATTAAGTAGTATACCTGAGAACACTTAGTTAATAGGTGACAGAGCTCACTAATTGTCATGTTTAGTGATTGATGTGTAAGTCCACAAAGGCACTTCACAGAAACTTTTCATTTTAGATATGGAAAAAGATAGCATAGGGCAGAGATTCATTCATTCATTCAACACATACTGATGCTCCAGAGGTGAGCATAATAAGCAAGTTCCCTGCTCTGCTGGAGTAGAATTGTCTAGGGGTGGGAGATGAACAATACATGCTTAAACACAAAAGAAAATATTGGGTCACAGGCAACTGGGTAGCTCTGATGGAGGTAAACCAGGACTTTCTGAGAATGAGAGCTGCGGAGCTATCTTGAATTGGTCAGACAAGGTATCTTTGTGGAGGGGACATTTAGGCTAGGACTGAAGTAACTTATTAATTTGTTGAAAATTACAGAATCATGTTTTAATGGTTAAGAGAGGCCAGGAGATAATGAATCAGTCATTTGTTATAAGCTTGCTAAAAGGTTTTGGTAATTTCTAGCTAAGACAATATGGTGATCTGTAGATAGTATGTTATGTACTGGGGAGATCTGTGGTGATAGCATTAGGAAATGTTTTATAGGAGAATTGGTGAAAGCTATGCCCTGGTGTGGTCAGGGTTTAGCAAGCCAAGTTTTGGTTTATGTGAAGATTAAGTAGAAAACTATTTTATTTTTGTTGTCACCTAAAAACCCTAAAGTATGCTGTGCTGGTAAGAATAGACTGACCGTATGCAAATCTTTGAAGCATTTCCTTTAAACATTAGTTTTGATTTTTCAAAGCCATAATTGTAGAAGAAAGATAGAATACATTAAGTAGAATATATGCTCCTGATTAAAAGTCTTCATTTACTTATTACAGAAAATGTAGTAGATGAAAAAAAAAATTGGAAAGAATTTTTAGTTTGTTTTTTTTTGTTTTTTTTTTTGAGACGGAGTTTCGCTCATGTTACCCAGGCTGGAGTGCAATGGCGCGATCTCGGCTCACCGCAACCTCCGCCTCCTGGGTTCAGGCAATTCTCCTGCCTCAGCCTCCTGAGTAGCTGGGATTACAGGCACACGCCACCATGCCCAGCTAATTTTTTGTATTTTTAGTAGAGACGGGGTTTCACCGTGTTGACCAGAATGGTCTAGATCTCTTGACCTCGTGATCCACCCGCCTCGGCCTCCCAAAGTGCTGGGATTACAGGCGTGAGCCACCGCGCCCGGCGGAAAGAATTTTTAAAAAATGACTCACAGTTCCACCATTCTTAACTATTCACGTTTCGAGATTTTTTTCATTATCTTTTTCTATATCATTTAAAATAGTTAACACACACATAAATTTTTATATGTGTATTATATATTAAAGTAATGACGCATATGTCATTTAATATAGTTAACACACACAAATTTTTGTATGTGTATTGTATATTAAAGTAATGACATGGGCCTTTTCTTATATTATTGCAGCTTCATAATGAGTATGTATTTTATGGACTGCATAGAATTCCATTCTGTGGAATCTTTTTCACCAATTTCCTATATGAAGTTTTTTGCTCTCATTCCCTGTTTCTCCCAAAAGTAGGATCTGGAGCCAAGGTACAGCACTGCTTAGTGGGACTTCTGGATAATCATAGTTTTTCTGTGATAACTTTGTAAGACAAAATTGCTTCTCAGTCTCAGGGCAATTTTTGCTCAAAACACGTCTTAAACCGTTTTGGTTTTGACAAGAGACAGTTGAATTGGGAAATTTTTGAAGTAAAAATCATTGAGGTTTTAGTGCTTGATATAATTAAAAATTTGACCAAACAGAAGAAATAAAACTAAAATTTTAAGATCCCTTGAAAATAAAATTAGGAAAATTTGAGCAGTATTATTGTAGTGTCTTAATTCCAGTGTCTTTGTGACATGTTCATCTTTATATTTTTAATAAATTAGTCAAGGATAATCTGAATTTTAAAATTAGAAATGTGTTTCTTTTAGATATATAGAGCATGTAACAGTAAAATACATACATTATTTTTGATTAGAAAAGACACATAATAATTGTATTATTAAAATTTCCCATGTAGTGTCTTAGTCTGTTCCTGTTGTAATAACAAAAGTACTTTAGATAATTAATAAATAAACAGAAATTTATTGCTCACTTTTCTGGAAGCTGGGAGATGCAAGATCAAAGCATCAGCAGATTTGGTGTCTGGTGAAGGCCTGGTCTCTGCTTCCAGAAGGGGCGCAAATGCTGTGTCCTTGAATGGTAGTGTTGCAAAAAGAGTCTCACAAGTTCTCTCAGGCCTCTTTCAACATGGTGAAAGCTGTATTTCTCTTTAAATATTTAAATTGAATTTCACTAGATTAGTAACTTTATATTTAACTCTCATATGCTGCTGGTAGAGTTAAAAATATGATCTCTCAGGCCAGGTGCAGTGGCTCACACCTGTTATCTTAGCACTCTGGGAAGCTGAGATGGGCAGATCACCTGACATCAGGAGTTTGAGACCAGCCTGGCCAACATGGTGAAACCTCATCTCTACCAGAAACACAAAAATTAGTCGGGTGTGGTGGCACATACCAGTAGTTCCAGCTACTCGGGAGGCTGAGGCAGGAGAATCGCTTGAATCCAGGAGGCAGAGGTTGCACCACTGCACTCCAGCCTGGGTGAGCAACAGAACAAGACTCCATCTTAAAAAACAAACAAACAACAACGACAACAAAAAGATATCTCTTAAGTGCAGTTTGACAAGATGTATCAGAAACCCTTAAATAGATTTATATCCTTTACTTCAATTTGAAATCTACGGGTTATTCCTAAAGAAATAATTGGCCAGGTATATAGAGATTAATGCACAAGAATGCAGCCTTGCTTATAAAAGTGAAATATAGGACACAACCCTAATGTCCAGTATTTAGGATTAGTTAAGTAAGGTGTGGTCTATTCCTATAGTAGAATACTGTGAAGCTATTAAAATTATACTTTCTGTATTTTTAATTTGGTAAAATTATGATATAGTATAAATTATGATATTTTATGAATTTATTTGATATTTACAGTTAAATATTGGTGACTGTCTGCCAAAGAGAGTAATTTTTATGTTGTCATTATGAAAATCGAGTCTTCCTTTCTTGTAATTGAAAGATACTGGAACCATTGTCTACTGTCATTGTCTTTTCTTGTAATTGAAAACCGTTTGTCTTTCTTGTAATTGAAAGACCCTGGAACCATTTGAGACTACTCCCAGTTTTGTTTTTTAAGCTTATAAAATGATATTTACCTCCCATTTGCTGTGGCAGAAAAGCAGTATCTAATTCATGTAAAAGTATTATTATACCATTAAGATATAAATTAAAAAGAAGACTGGGATGTATTTCTATTTTGTACAACTTAATATTATTATCTGGTCTCCTTGATTCTGGTTGTGGGATTAGATTTTAGAATTTCTGGGAACTTTAAAACCTGGGGACTTCTACTTAGCTTTTACTGTCACAGCCACTTCGTTCACCCCTAGAGGGCTGCTCAGTCTCTGGGCTGACTGAAGCTCTGCTTCTCCAGAGAATAAGTTGCAGCCTCATTCTCAGTGAGGGAGCAGATGGTCATTCTTCCCAGAAGCTAGAATCCTGGCCTTAAACCCAATCTTCTTCCATAGGACCCTTCATGACTGTGACCATGTCACTGTGAGGCAGAATACTTGGTTTTCCCCACCACATGTAGACAGATGGGCATCTGTGGGGCCTCTGCCCAGCCCCTCCTTGGCCAGGATCCCCCACTTTTGGGATTCAAGAGATCTTTTACTGAGAGGATTAGTGTCTTCCCTGTCTACCTGATATCCCAGTTTGGGGTCTTCTTTCAGAAAAGTGTCCCAAGGACATGCCCTCACTTAGTAGGTATGTTCTTACATTGAGTTGGAGATCTGCCCCAATTCCAAATCTCAGTCTTGCCTATGGAGGCCCGATCCTCCACCAGCTGCCGTGTTGAGCAAGTTCACATTGGTACAGTTTGGGTTAGGAGACTATACGGAAGAAGTGAACAGAAGGTAAAGGAAGGGGATATTGGAACCAAAGTCTCCATCCCTGCATCATATGCTTAATAGATGAATATCAGAGTTGTCTCTTAAGGAGGATCAGGAGTGAAATCAGAAGTCGTGGACGATTGGTCTCTTGGAGAATCCATTTGGTTATGTGAATGGTAATTCAACTCCCATTGCCTTGGAAAGAATGTACCTGGAATTACCAACCTCCCCTTGATCAATGAACATATCCATAAACAAGAAATAAACTGGGAGCCAGGAGGAAGCATTGACATAATGTGTTGTAACTGTTACCAGTGCAGAGTGGATATTGCAGGGCTCAGCACATTTGCCCTGTTGAAGCCTCCATGAGCATTCATTCATTCAGCCAGCCAGCCAGCCAGTCAACAATTACTGGTTTTAATGGTGAACAAAATAGAGATGCACCCTCCTAACCTGAGCAGCCCAGCATGGGAAACAATGAAAATGTGAGCTAAATGCTGTGGTAGGAGGTCAGAGGCTGGGTCCTGGAGCAAGGGACATTTGCACTGAGACCTTAAGTGATTGATGGGAGTTGCCAGAAGGGGCTTAGAAATAGCAATGATGATTTAGTGACTCATTTTACAAATGATATTTGTTTCTTCTTTAAATTTCTTTCTAGGATGTTCACTTCTTCTCCACAATGAATGAGTGTCACTATGATAAGCACATGGACTTTTTTTATAATAGGAGCAACACTGATACTGTCGATGAGTGGACAGGAACGAAGCTTGTGATTGTTTTGTGTGTTGGGACATTTTTCTGCCTGTTTATTTTTTTTTCTAATTCTCTGGTCATTGCAGCAGTGATCAAAAACAGAAAGTTTCATTTCCCCTTCTACTACCTGTTGGCTAACTTAGCTGCTGCAGATTTCTTCGCTGGAATTGCCTATGTATTCCTGATGTTTAACACAGGCCCAGTTTCAAAAACTTTGACTGTCAACCGCTGGTTTCTCCGCCAGGGGCTTCTGGATACTAGCTTGACTGCCTCCCTGACCAACTTACTGGTTATTGCCGTGGAGAGGCACATGTCAATCATGAGGATGCGGGTCCACAGCAACCTGACCAAAAAGAGGGTGACGCTGCTCATATTGCTTGTCTGGGCCATTGCCATTTTTATGGGGGCAGTCCCCACACTGGGCTGGAATTGCCTCTGCAACATCTCTGCCTGCTCTTCCCTGGCCCCCATTTACAGCAGGAGTTATCTTGTTTTCTGGACGGTGTCCAACCTCATGGCCTTCTTCATCATGGTTGTGGTGTATCTACGGATCTACATGTACGTCAAGAGGAAAACCAACGTCTTGTCTCCGCATACAAGTGGGTCCATCAGCCGCCGGAGGACACCCATGAAGCTAATGAAGACAGTGATGACTGTCTTAGGTAGGTAAGAGGAACCAAGCAAGCCATCATTCCTGTTCATTCAGCAAATCTTTACTGAGCATCTGCGATGTACCACGCACTTACTAGGCAGTAAGAATGCAGCAGTGAACAAGAGGAAACATAAATCGTGACCCATCTGGAACTTACACTCTAATAAGGAAAGACAAAATAAGTATTCTAATGGGGATAAACAAAATAAGTAAAATAAGATGAGTCTCCTATGGAAAAATGAATAAGGTAAGGAAGGAAAAATAAAGCAGGGAAGGGAGCTGAGGAGTGCTAAGCAAAGCAGGTATTGTTAGCCCTTTAAAAAGTGTTGTGAGGGATGCCTGGAACATGATTTTTGGGCAGAGTTGTGAAGGCAGTCAGGGAGCGAACCATACTGGTGTCTGGGGAAGGGTGTTCCAGGTAGGAGAAGTGGTAAGCACAGGAGCCCTGACCAGCACGGATGCCACTGTGGCTGCATGGAGTGAGCAGGGGGAATAGGGGAAGATGAGGTCAGGGAGCTGATGAGGTAGGGGGTGGGCTGCTCAGATAATGGTAGGGTCATGTGGTTATAAGGACTTCAGCTTTTTTCTTTTCTTTTCTTTTCCTTTTTTTTTTTGAGGCTAAGTCTCACTCTGTCTCCCAGGCTGGAGTACGGTGGCATGATCTCAGCTCACTGCAACCTCCACCTCCCAGGTTCAAGCAGTTCTCCTGCCCCAGCCTCCTGAGTAGCAGGGCTTACAGGCACGTGCCACCACACTGGCCAATTTTTGTATTTTTAGTAGAGACAGGGTCTCTCCATGTTGACCAGGCTGTTCTCTAAGTGAGATGAGAAGTAATGGGAAGGTTTTAAACAAGGGACATGGTCTGACTTATATTTTAATGGTATCTTCCTGGCTGCTGTTTTAAGAAACTGCAAAAACAGGAAAATTGTTTAACCTACTTATGCCTAGTATTCCACTATTGGAACACTAAGCTTGTGGGGGTTGTTTGTATCCTACTGCTCAAGGTCATCACCAAGTTTTGATTTTTCACAAAAAAATTTGCAAGCTCTGGCATAAATGGATTAGTAGAGTGTTTCAGTACTTGGGAGAGATCACCATGGCCAGAAGGTAGTTGAAGGGGATGGTCAAATTCTGGATTTCTTTTTTTTTTTGAGACTGGGCCTGGCTCTATCATCCAGTATATAGTGCAGTGGCACGATCTCAGCTCACTGCAACCTCCGCCTCCTGGGCCCAAACAATCCTTCTACCTCAGCCTCCCAAGTATCTGGGACTATAGGCCCATGCCACCAGGCCTGGCTAATTTTTGTAGAAACAGGATTTCACCATGTTGCCCAGGCTGGTCTTGAACTCCTGAGCTCAAGCCATCTGCCTGCCTTGGCCTCCCACAATACTAGGATTATAGGTGTGAGCCACTGCCCCTGGCCAGATTCTGGATATTTTTAAAAGGATTTACTGATGGATAGGTAGAAGGGAAGATAAGAGGTGGAGATGAAAGTCGGGAATGTCATTAACCAAGATGGGGAAGACTAAAGAGGAAGAGGTTTGAGGGGAAGATCAGGAGTTTGGTTTTGGACAAGATAAATTTAGGATCCTATTAAGACACCTAAGGGGGGCATGCCAATCCTATTGAGTGGGCAGCTGGATGTATGAATCAGGAATTCAAGATTTAGGTCTGGGCTGGAGATGTACATTTGATAGTCCTGGAGGGAGAAATGGTATTTTAAATCACAGGACTGTATGAACTCACCATGAACATGAATGTGGATATGAAGGAGAAGAGGACCAAGGAAGGAGCATCAGGGCAGGCACTGCAATGTAAGGAGGTCAGGAGGCAAGGGGCAGCCAGCAGAGGAGCCCTAGAAGGAATGGAAAACCCAGGAGACTCTGGGGAACTAGAAGCAAGAGAAGAAGGCAGTCGAGGAGAGGAAGCATTAGCAGTGTTGGTACCCCTGAGAGGTGGCATGAAACCAGGTGTTGCTGGCCTTAGCAAAGTGGTGGACTTGTGCTGATCTTGAGATGGTGAAATTTGGTGTAGCTAAGAGCCTAACTGGAGTAAAATTAAGAAAGAAAGGGAGAGCCTGGGCAACATGATGAAATCCCATCTCTACAAAAAATGCTAAAATTAGCTGGCTGTGGTGGTGCATACCTGTAGTCCCAGCTGCTTGGGTGACTGAGGTGGGAGAATCGCTTGAACCCGGGAGGTTGAGGTTGAGTGAGCTATGATCGCACCACTGCACTCCAACCTGGATGACAGAGAAAGAGCCTGAAAAACAAAAACAAAAAAATAAGAAAGGGAGGAGAGAAAGGCTATGAGCTCTGTAAGAAGATATGTGGTTTGATAGAATTTTCCCTTTCTATTATTTTCCGAGGTAGGTGGCCTATTGCCCCACCTCCCCAGTGCTAATTATGGGCTACAGGTAGAATTTGTAATGTGTGGGCAAACAAGGACTTTTGTGGTTTCACAGACCTTGTCTTCTAAGGCAGAGAGGCCATTTCTCACTGTGTGTGGCTGCAGCAATGGGGACTGTTGCTGAGAGAGGTTCAGGAGCACACTTCTGTCCATTCCTGATGAGAAGGAATTATAAAATGAATTATCAGGCAGCAGTTCATAGTGGAGGATATATAGTGAGAGTGTGTGATGTGGTATAGAAACCCTCACAATGCCTCTAGATCCTGCTAGTAAGATTTGGAGGTCAGCAGACACAGAGTGTGATTGTTAAAATAATTTCAAACTGAGGATTTATTTAACAAATATTTATATGATGCTTAATATGTGCCAAGCATTGTCCTAAGTGTTTTCACAAACATTAACTTACTTAATTCTCATGGAAACCCTGCGAGGTCCGTGCTGCTATTATGCCCATTTACCAGATGAAGAAACTGAGAGTTTAAGCCATGTATCCAGTCACTCAGCTGTTAACCAAGACTCACTGTGCAGCTGGCCTCCAGGGTTCACATGTTTACCACCACACTCTGATTTATTGGACTTTTTACTGCCCATCTTTTTGTCCTGTCTTCTGCTTTGACACCATTGACACTTTAACAAGGAAATGGACAAGAACAAGAAAGAGAGGGTTCACATTAATCAGCATTTCCAGTCGAGCTGGAGAAGATATTGATGTTTTTGATAAAGAATGAACTTTGGTACTTACAGATAGTGTCAACGAACTGTGCTTCTGTCCCTGCTTAACTTTAGGCATAATCATTTGCTTGGCTATATATCTTAAGAAATTACCTGCCCACTTAAAGAGAAAACTTTCTTTTCTCATTGTATTATAATACAGCATACAGCATGGTATAGACACAGATTCCGAAAGCCTAGGTGGAGAAACTGGAGTCTTTGCAAGACAGTCATGGTCACAAGCTTCAGTTTTGTATGTAACTGTCTGCAATAGTTATACAAAGGGTTAAAAGAAAGGTGCTAGGAGGTTTTGGCAGGTGTGGTATTGGGTAAGAGTAAACCAGAATCAACAGTGAAATTGCCAAGTAGGAAAAGAGAAATCATGCAATTGAGATGAGACAACATTGGGGAATTGGTTAATGGAAGGAAGACAGTTTGGTGTCAGTGACCTAGGGAGATTCCTTAGTGGTAAGACAGAGGAACCTGGTGGAAGACAGGAAGTTCAGGGGCAAGGGAAATGAAACTCAAGAGCTAGGTGGTATCAGGCTTAAGACTTCTAGCTCCTGATTTCTCTGGGTAACAGAGAAATTTGGGTTTTACCCCCAATTCTTTCATTTTCTACAAGGATGATCTGAAGCGCATCAGCTAATCTTTTCTTGGTTAGAATTCCTTATCAGGTGGCATAGGTCACCTTTAAGTTCTTTACAAGTTACAAAGTTCAATTATCCTATTATAACAGTAACCAAAGGTGGGAATGAAAAGGAAGAGCGGGGAGAGAGAGAGAAGGAGAGAGAGAGAGATAGAGAGAATATGAATCTTGTGGGACAGCAGCAAACACAGTTCTGTGGATCAAAGCACAGAGCCTCTTTCCATGACAGCAGCAACTATCACAGTATCTTACTAGGGAAAAAGCCCCCAGTTTCCTACCTACTACATATAGGAATTTAATTGCTGAAAGCAGCCATCTCCCAAATGATAGTTTATTAGAAAAATCAACAGTGCTGGCATTAACTGTCATATAATCACTGGTTCTGATCATGTGAAGATGAATAGCTTAATAGTCATGTCTTTAATAATTGCAAGATTTAAATATCTTTATGACAAAATGCTAAACCTTTCTATTTACTCCTTGATACTTATTTTGTAAGAAAGATTCAATTAAGATTAAATCTGGCCAGGTGTGGTGGCTTATGCCTGAAATCCCAGCACTTTGGGGAAGCTGAGGCAGGTGGATCACTTGAGGTCAGGAGTTTGAGACCAGTCTGGCCATCATGGTAAAACGCCATCTCTACTAAAAATACAAAAATTAGCTGGGCGTGGTGGTGGCCACCTGTAATTCCAGCTACTCAGGAACCTGAGGCAGGAGAATGGTTGAAGCTGGGAGGCGGATGTCACAGTGAGCCGAGATACCGCGCCTGTACTCCAGCCTGGGTGACAGAGTAAGATTCTGTATCAAAAAAAAAAAAAAAAAAAGATTAAATCCTAAAGTTTCTTACAAACACTCTTTTTTTTAAAAAATTTATTTATTTTACTTTAGGTGCATACTATATCTGGCATTTCTCTGCCTGTTATCCCTCCTCACCCTCCCCTCCCTCCCCACCCCCCACTGTCTCTCCCCTACCCACCCCAACTGCCACCAGTATGTGATGCTCCTCTCCCTGAGTCCATGTGTTCTCGTTGTTCAACACCCACCTATGAGTGAGAACATACAGTGGCAAACACTCTTCTTTTAAGTATTAGAAAGTCACTAAGTACATATTAACTGTCTATTAAACACATGGTTGCATGAATTCAGTGAGCTTAATCTCATTTCAGAAGAGGAAATGATGGACAGGGACTGTTGAGTATGGAGATGGCTTCTTAGTGGGCTAAGATGTAATCTGGAAGGATAGATAGGATTTGCATGGGCTGGAGGAAGACACATTCTAAGAGGGAGAAATGGCATACTCAGAAGTGTGATGGTAAAAACATTTAAAGCTTGTGCATTACCATGAGGAAGGCCCCACAGAGCACAGATACTTGCTGTGGTGCAGTGGAAAATAACTCACCTGTGAACTGGCAAAGCTTAGTTGGCTATCCTTCCAGGAGAGTAGATCAGATGACCTTTGTGTTCCTTTGCAGCTTTATGATTTTGGTTGAACACAAAAGCTAACAGAGCATAGGGATGCAGACTCTTTCCTTGAGGGTAGTGGTAGTAGTGATGGTGGTGATGTGAATTTTCAATCTGTGCATGATTGGAAAGGCATCTAGGCATCATGTTCCCATTTCAGCAGCCCGGAGGCAAAATGCTTGGTCACTTCTGAGTTAGAATATATGATGGGCCCTTTATGTAAAAAAAAGTTGCTTATTGAATGTTCTCATTGAAAAGACATTGGAGACATGCTTTTCAAAGAGCACCAAGGCCCTGCCTAAGAAAGGGTTTTGAAATCCTATTTGTCAACACACCTAATCAGCTACAGCAAACAAACACTCAAGAAACCCTACATGGAAACATCTCACTTATTGTCAAACAACACACCACGTGAGCTGTGCACACAGAAATGTTTTGTTGTTTCCCAGAAAACGGGCTGGACTTTATTTTGCAA
Organism: Cebus imitator; assembly: GCF_001604975.1. NCBI lineage: Eukaryota > Metazoa > Chordata > Mammalia > Primates > Cebidae > Cebus > Cebus imitator. Next base: position 1,229,014 of record NW_016107576.1, on the reverse strand, counting down.
TGTCTTAAAGTACAAGAGAAAAGAAAGAGTGAAGGGATTTGCAAACCATTCTTTCGATCCTTCCATGAACCCTGCTGTCTTTTAGTGATGTTTTTCAAACTGTTAAGTTTTGATGCACTGATGAGATTGTAAGCAATACTTTTTTAAGTGACATAAAACAAGAAGAGAAAATGTCAGAGTACGTTGCATTTAACAGGTATCAGTACTGCTTTATAACCTTTCTTTGTGTGCCTGTGTGTGTGCTGGGTTGTGATATAAAATGTATTTCTTATCATTAGTTATTGTCAAGAACATTTGAAAAACCATGATCTTTAGGGTCAAGGCTTTTTTTTTCTGCCAGAAAGCACTGAACTCTTTTAAAATATAAAACCTTATCATTGTTAAGGGACTTAGAAAACAGACTTAGGGTTTGCGGTAATTAAAACTGGGAGCTGGTTGTTTTTCTTCTCACTTCTTCCTCCCTTCTCTCCACTTAGATTGATGCTAAATCATTCTTTTCCTTCTCTTAGGGGACAGAGGAAGGAGGCAAACTGGCAGTAAGCAAAGAAACAATAGCTCAAGTTCTCATGCTAGGAGGAAATTCATGAAAATTAAGTACCATAAAGAGCCTTGCTAGAGTACTAATAATAATCATACATGATGTTTCTGCAGTACTGTGACTTTTTCAGTGTTTTAATACACTGTTCTCTTTGGTCTCGTGGAAATCCTGCCAAGTAAGTAGTTAAGATATTATTATTTGATTTTCTTGCCACCCCCCTAGTTGTATCTTATACTCAAGCTATAATGAATTATTTACACTTCCCCATTTTCCCTCTCTAAGCCTTTGCAGATGTTAGGATACCTTTCTTCTAGTTCTGCCTGGGAAACTCCCACTCATCTTGTAAGACCTAACTCAAAGGTCTATCTTCTTTGAATCTCCCTTTGCTGTACTGGAGTAAATGTGATTACTGCCTCCCTTGGGTGGCCTGTCAGTCTTGTTCATACAACAGTCAATGCACTTTATTGTTTACATGCCTTTATTTTGCACTAGAGTGTACACGCTTTGGAAGTCAGGGACTGTACCTTATTTATTTTTCTGTCTTTGCCTATCTAACAGCTAGCACTCTCAGCTAGCACTCTGTCTGGCACACACTTGTTGAGATGGACTACAATGAATAAATGACGAAATTGAGGCTGAGGGGAAGGTAAGCGGCTTTTCAAATGCTGGAGCTAAAAGCAGAACCCAGGTTTCCTCACTTTCATCTTGGCCTTTGATGGCTCTGGCTGGGACATGCCTGTGAGATACACAAAGGCATGGGAATAGATGAGAATCATGTTTTTTAGGTTTTTTTTTTTTTTGAGACAGTCTCGCCCTGTCACCCAGGCTAGAGTGCAGTGGCGTGGATCTCAGCTTACTGCCATCTACACCGCCTGGGTTCAAGTGATACTTGTGCCTCAGTCTTCTGAATAGTTGGGATTATAGGTGTGTGCCACCACGCCCAGCTACTTTTCTTATGTTTTTAGTAGAGACAGAGTTTCACCATGTTGCCCAAGCTGGTCTCAAACTCCTGGCCTCAAATGATCTGCTCACCTTGGCCTCCCAAAGTGCTAGGATTACAGGCATGAACCACTGTGCCCAGCCATCGTTTTATTTTATAATTTTATAATATGAGAAGCTGAAGTCTCTGAAAGTTAAGTGATAGTATTATCCTGGGAAGGAGAAAAGATATTAGCATTTTTTGAATGCTTCTTATGATGAGATCAGTGTGTTCCATGCTTTTAGGATTTTATTTCGCTTAACCCTCATAACAACTCTATGCAGATCTGTTTTTAAGACAAGGAAATTCAAGTGGACTTAGCCTCTTACCCACAGACCCATATTGGTAAAATTATTAATAGTTAATATTCATTGTGGGCTGTACATGGTTCTGAGTAATTTACGTGTTTTATTTCACAGAATTCCCGACAACCCTTAAGGAAGGTTCTGTTATTACCAGATGAGGAAATTGGTAAAATTATTAATAGTTAATATTAATTGTGGGTTATATACGGTTCTGAGTAATTTACATGTTTTATTTCATTTAGTATTCATGACATCCCTTGAGTGAGGTTCTGTTATTACCAGATAAAGAAACCAAGGCCCACAAAGATTCAATGTCTTGCTCAAGGTTAGTAGCAGAGCTGAGATTCCAACCCTGGAGATTGGCCCACACTCTACTCTTCACGGTCAGTAATAGCCTTTTGTAAGTGATGGGGCTGGAATGATGTGGACCCAAATCGTGAGGATGATAACTTGTATCTCCCTGGGTTTCTATAAAGTTTATTTCTATAAAGTCACATGCTCTTTCAACATTTAGCTCTCCCTTGATCCAGATATTTTGCAGCATGGTAGTGACAGCTATGAAAGCATCTCCTGGAAAATGACAGCTGTATACTCTTTAAACTTTATGCTTATTAAAATCGTTGGTAAGAGTAGGGGCTTTGGAGTAAAGGGGGGAAATGGATTTAAATCCTAGCTTTGTCAAGTCCAGGTTGTGCACCCTTGAGCAATTCATCTAACTTATTTGTGCCTTAGTTTTCCCATCCGTAAGAAGGATAATATTCGTATCTTTGTCATGGTGAGGTTTTGAGGATTTAATGAGATAATTGACATAAAGCACCTAGCATAATGTTTGGTACATAGTAAGTACTAAGTAGATATTAGCTACTCTTCTTAGACCTCAGTTTGTCTCTAAAGAACCATGCTTTGTATTCAAGCAGAATGCCCTTTTATGTCCAAGTAATATTACCAAGTATCCTGGACACAGGCACTAGAAGCCTACTGTTGGTGCCATCATGATGGCAGATTTTATAAAATGGACAAGTAGCCAAGAGGAAGCTGACTGGGTGTGCTTTGCAGAGGCTGCCTTGACAGATGGCGAATGGTACCAGCTCTGTTACTGGAAACCCAGGACAGTCTGAACACATGGTCACAACAGAACTGAAAAGCTCTATGCTTGCCTCGCTAGTCACCATAAACCACCCTCTCCCCCGTGAAATTCTGTTAATGATTCCTGTCTCTGACAGATGATCTTTCCATTAATAATTCATTATACTGTTGCAACATTTATGAATAAAACACTGTAAATGAGACCCTGGCCACTAAACATTAGTTTGACAAGAGTCCTGTGATACAGCACCAACATCTTGTGTATAGAGCTATGTTATAAGACGGTCCTCATAAGAAACTCCCGATCTTGCTAACATCCTTCGAGAGTAGCTAGTTCCTCAGCTGCTATTACCATCTTTGCTAGGATTGGAAAGTTTGCCCTGTGACTGAAAAGAATTGTGATGAAAACACAGGGCCTTGGTATTGTTCATGGGCTTCATCGATGAACTGTTCTTGCTCCATTATAAAAGAGAGAAAGAAAAACGTACATGTGCATAAGTTCGTGAGGAATTCTGAAACATTTGTTTTCAGCTTCTGTGGCCTTGTAGTTGCTTCTACAACACAGAAGCCTGCTTTCAGTGTTTACTGCCTGCATGCCTTAGTAATCAAATATCTGTTAAAAAAAAAATAAACCAACAGTTAAAGCTTTGCCTTAAGAAATGCTGAGTGAAACAAACAGATTGTTGGCACACAGGGGCTCTCTTGTTTCTGTGCAGAGAGTCATATCAGATGGAGAACGATTCTTTTCAGAGTTAAGCCATCCAGGCACCAGTACTCAGTACATTGAGTCCAGGGGTGTTTGGACTTTTGTCTTGAAACAGCTAGTCTCAAGAACACCTTTGTCACAGATGATTCTCCTGTGTGCTTCATGGCATTGCTGCAAGGGCCTATGGGAGGGAGGTATTTGCTTTCAGGGCAGGCCGTCAGTGGGTAGGTGCAAATGTAGTTGCCACTCTGTTGCTGCCTCTACGCTGCTGTTTGACACATCCCCTCCTGTTCTGAGGGGGAATGTGGGGGCTGAGATGACCTCTATGTCTGAAACTAGAAGGAAAACAGCTTCAAATTAAAAAAGAAAATCCCTCATATGGCATTCCATGCCATCTTGACACCTCTTCCAACACCACATTTCCAGGAGTCTGTCTTCTTTCCTCTGTCTCTGCCATATGTAGCCATTTGTCACCTCAAGTCTGGCTCTTGGTTCTTTCTTTTTCCCCCATGCCACTGTTTCAGACACCACCCTTTGCAGTCAGTTCAGAAGTGCTTTTCCCAAATCAGTGTTCTTGTTTCCAATGTAACCACTGCCCTGCCCTCTTCCTTCTTCCACCTCCTCTGGTCTAGACCCCTTCAGTTCTGTTACACCAAATGCACTTGGCTTCTTTTATCCTCCTCTCATGCTCCCTTCTTCAGAACTTCTGTCTGGCTTTTCTTCTTTTCAGAAACCTGAAACCTTCCTCCTAGGCTGAAGCAAAAAATTATTGCATATTTTCTGAGTGCAAGGTACAGAAACATGTCTCAAATTTGACCTCTTTGAAAAGAAGGTTTGGAGAGAAGTTCCAGTACCCAACTACATCCAGCCCTCCTGCCAACACCCAGCCCCCTGGAAGGTTTTGTGTTCCAGAACTCAGGAACGCCCTCCCTCTGGGCTTTGATTTCTGCCAAAGGAGAAATGTGGTCATCGTCTATGACTCAGGAGTCACATCACTGGGCTAATATAACATCTGGAATGGTATGGTGTATGCTGACCAATGGTAGAATTTTATCAAATTCCATGTTAACACTGTTTGTACTTTGAAAATTTCAACTGGGGACTACTGTGTTTAGTGCGTGGCTGTGTAAAACATGGGTGGCAATTGGGAGTAAAGGGTGTTTGCTGGAATTATGCCCTATCACGGACCTAGGGATCAACACAGAAGCTGGGATAAAGGATAGGGGAACCAAAAGTTATTGGCTGGGGTCATCTTCCCTTGTGCACTCACAGTTGTCCCTCCAGCTCAGCCACTTGCTCTCGCTCATCACCAGATTGTTGTTAGCTCTGCAGAGTATGTGGTGGAAAGATCCCACTACCTCAAAGAATCAATATCTGTTGAGAGATGTGACCAAGTTTACCTTGTAAATTACTGCAGCGTTGTGACTGGAGCTCTGGACTTTCTAGTTCTTGCCTCTTTTTGTGGGTCTCGACTTCTTGCCTTGGCAAAATATACCTGTCCTTGGATGTCTGAGTGACAATGAATCACAACAGGAGTTGTTTTCATCAAGTCAGAGAATTTACTGCTCAGTGGTGATCGTATTTTATTCTTTATGTTTTCTGAGCAAGAAGAGATTTCTGCATTTTATATTTTCTCATCATAAACATTTATTGACTACCTTGCTAGGTTTTAGGCAGTGCACTAACTATGAGACATGGCCTCTACCCCGAAGGCATTGTGAATCTGTGCTTGCTGTAGTGTTTTATGGTTGTCAGGTGATGACCAAGGGTTATGAGTCAGCGGTTGTGTCACATGAGAGATGACATGGAGGTACATCTGTTCTGTATGGCTTTTCCTGTGTATGACTAATAGAGAACCCTATTTCCAGGCTTATCTGGGGAAATGAGAAACTTGCTCAAAAAAGATGACTGAAGGCACAAAGAAATAAACACAAGGGCCAAGTGAGGGGGCCTAGACTGAAAAATGCTGTGGGCTGGGATGGTCCATGGAGGCCTCTTCAATGAGGTAGAATATAAGCCTGATTTCAGTGTAACACGTGGAGAGGAAAGGGCAAGGCATTGCAGATAGGAGGAAAGGCAGGGCGGGAGACAGGCATACACATACCTAGGGAGGTCACGCCAGGGCCGTGGGTAGACAGGGGAGCCTGGGCAGACTGATTTCTGGAATGAGGAGTTGGAATAGTAATGACAATCTGGTTTGAGAGGCATACTGGAGCCAGAGAATGGAAGGCCTTGGAACCTAGAGTTCTGTGGGCTTTATTGTCAAATATCCAACAGAGGCCAGGCAGATAGCGTGGGTATGCCAATTGGGTGTGGAGTGGATATAAGGTAATAGGGAGGGGTGGTGCCTATGGCTAACTAGACAGATCATGCCCTGTGTAAAGATATTCAGTTTCACTTTTTGTTAAAAGACCATGCAGGTCAAATTAAATAGGCCCGTGGCTAGTCTTCGGCTCACGGCTGAACTGCCTCATCTGGCAAGGAAGAGCTCATGTAGGATCTTGAGGGCTGAGAAGGTGGGAGTTGCAAAATGCAAAGCACGGTTTTAGAAAGATGAGATGTGGGTTTGAGAGGGAGAGTTCACTTAGGAGACTGTGGGAGAGTCCTCGGGATCTGGGATTGGGAGGTAGCTCAGATGCCAGAGAGAGGCGGAGCTGGTCCATCATGGTAGATGCTGCAGGAAGGCCTGTCAGGGGCTGCAGGGCGGAGAAGAGAAGCAGGCCAGTGGGTTGTGAGCTTATGGAAATCTAGCGGGAGGCAGAGATGGGAAAAGCAGGAAGAGGGACCCATCATGGGAACCAAAATTCAGAGACAGGGTCAGGCAAGAGCAAAACCTAATCAAGCCTTGCCACTTTCCCCAAGGTCTTTGAGCTTTGCCCTTTCTTCTTCCCCAGCTGACCTCCCAGTATTTGCTTTCTTCATCTGGCATGAACTCCCTTAATTTCCCTCCCTTCATATCTCAGTCCACCTGCACAGGCCACATCCTTACCGTCCTAGTTTTTCACTAGGGCCTGTTCCTTCCAGCCAGGAGCTGGGAGCCATGAGCCTACTGTCATCCTTATTCTTGCTTTCCTATGTGCTTGATCATTCAAAAATGTAAGCTTTGACCTTAACTCCCCTTCTAACTACTGCTGTCTCTCCTTCATTACCAGATTTTTATTCTTTTTTCTGTTCTTAAATAGAGATGGGGTCTCCCTATGTTGCTCAGGCTAGTCTCAAACTCCTGCGCTTAAGCAATCCTTCTGCCTCTGTCTCCCAAAGTACTGGGATTATAGGCACAAGCCACCACACCCAGCAGATTTTTTTATTCTTGTTTATCTTCTTTTCTTAATACTTGAAACCATAGTAAGCTAGCTTCTTCCTATACTATTCTAAGAAGACTGTGTTTGATTAAGCCACCATTGTGTTCCTAGTTGCCAAATTCAGTGGTCTACTTAACCTTCCTGTTGTGCGGCTGCTTGTTTCATGCTCCCTTTGATATTATCTTCCTCCTTTTCTGCTGCTTTTCCAGTATCTCCCATTTGTGACCATTTCTGAAATGCCTTTTGTTCCTTCTCCTTTGGTCCCCCAAGTCCTTTCCAGGTGATCTTACTCCTGCAGCTTTAACCAGCCCCTCCACGTGAACGTTTCCCAAAGCAGACTCTCCATCGTCAGCCTCTCAGGAGATCCCAATCTCTGTTTCCAGCACTGTCAGGTGCACACCTGGATGTCCTGGGGGTACCACAAGCATCAGCTGCCCTGCAAAGCTCTTCCACCTCTTATATAGGATCTCTGCAATGGGTTCCATCTGCCTTGCTTTCCAAGCTGGAAAGCTTAGTAGTACCATCACTCTCACCACCTATAACCAATTAATCACCAAACCTAAATTAGTCACCAAATTGGCTGGGCATGGTGGCTCACACCTGTAATCTCAGTACTTTGGGAGGCTGAGCAGGTGGATCATGAGGTTAAGAGATTGAGACCATCGTGGCCAACATGGTGAAACCCCATCTCTACTAAAAATACAAAAATCAGCCAGGCGTGGTGGCTCATGCCTGAATCCCAGCTACTTGGGAGGCTGAGGCAGGAGAATCACTTGGGCCCAGGTCGGGGAGGTTGCAGTGATCCGGGATCGCACCACTGCACTCCAGCCTCACAACAGAATGAGACTCTGTCTCAAAAAAAAAAAAAAGAAAAGAAAAAAGAAATTAGGCACCACATCTGCTTCAGTGGTGTCTCAGATCCTACTACATGCCTTTAGACCATGACTTGCTGTGTGTTGCTAATGGTCATCTCCGTCTGGATTCCCTCCTCCAGATTTTTCCTGCTCCAGGCCTTCTTCCCCCACCACCAGCTGAGGCATTTTCTTAAAAAGCAGAGTTAGCTCTGATCTTTTCTTGTCTGCTCTTGCGAACTGGATAAAGCCCAAATTAGTTGGGATTACAAGGCCACTTTCCCATTTTGTTCCCAGCCTCCTTTTCCATGCGCTCTCCGCACACGGCCTCTGCTTCTGTCATGCCAAGCTTCTCACTGCCCTGCACATGTGCAGTGACTGCTTGAGGCTCCTCCCAGTTTTTTGTAGCATGGCAAACTCCGGTCCATCTTTCAAGATCCAACTCAAGAGTTTGTCTTCTCTATGATATTTTCTCTGACTCCCCAGGACAGAGTTAATTATCCAGTGCTTCTGTAGTATACTATTTGTATATTAAAAGAATTAACCCATAAAAGTAATCCACTCTATTAAAATTTATTTGCTAAGTGCCTCTATCTCTTACCAGACTGTGAGCTTCTCAGGGACAGGACTGTGTGTGTGTGTTTTCACTTGTGCAGTGCCTGACACACAGTGGACACTCAGTAAATGTTTATATAATGAGCCAATGAACATGCTTATTGGGTGGGCCCTGGGGTGGGAACTGGCAGTTAGTGGAGGGTTTGGTCACAAGAACAAAGGTCAGAGGGACTGGAAAGGAGAATGAAGAAGAGAATCGACATTTATGAAGCACTTTGAATGGTCAGGCATTTTTATGTATAATTGTCTCATTTCTAATAACAGCTCATTTCTAATAACAGCCCTATGAAGAAAAGGATTTTAAAAAACTGATCACCACTTTGTGCCAGGCATTTATATATACTGTTTAATCCTCTTGGAAGTTGTTGCTGCCATTATTTTAAATATGAGGAAATGGAGGGTCAGAGAGATGGAAACCTGCCCTAGGTCATATGTCAAGGTGTGCTAAAGGCTCCCCCTGGCCCAGGGCATTCTCTCCTCACAGTGCTAGGAACTGCCATCTCAGCAGCACCACAGTGGGTGGGAGAGGCAGCCTGGGTGACAGTCAGTGGTTCCAGGCTGGTCAACCCAGACTGGCTCAGCCTGGGTCCTTGTGCTGTTCATAACCCCAGGGACTGGTTCTAGATCGCCTGGGACCCCTCTTACTCTGCACATCAGCCATGAATTGCTTCCTGGAATGCAGGCCTCCTGTGTCCTGGTTGTCACCAGCGGTTATCTTGGCTCAAGCTAGGGGAAGCTGAAGAAGGTACTGAATTAGCCTGGGTGTGGAATTGACTTTTGTGAGTGACCCTAAGTCATGAAAGATTTCTTTGGTAGGGTTGGGACTAGAGGTTGGGGGATATCTAGAGTCCCTCTTGATTGTTAGTTTATTGTTTTGTTTTGTTTTCCTATTAAGGAAACATCTGGCTCTGTCACCCAGGCTGGAGTGCAGTAGCACAGTCTCGGCTCACTGCAAACTCTGCCCCTGCCAGGTTCGAGTGATCCTCCCACCTCAGCCTCCTGAGTAGATGGGACTACAGGCGTGTACCACCATGTCCAGCTTTTTTTTTTTTTTTTTTTGTGGAAATGGGATTTCACCATGTTGCCCAGGCTGGTCTCAGTCTCCTGGTCTCAAGTGATCCTCCCATGTCAGCCTCCCAAAGTGCTGGGATTATAGGCATGAACTACCACACCCAGCCAGAATTTTTCATACAAGTTAAATAACTCTTCCCTTGGAAGGTCCGTGTTTTCCTCCCCAGGATATGTTCCAAGCTCCTTGGTTCTAGGAGTTAGGCCTGATGTTCTATTGAAGGATCTCTGGACATTGTACTGTTGTTGAAGGATGATCTGGAGGCGTCGTACTAAGTTTACTTCTGAGGGTCCATGTGTTGCAAAATATGTAGCAGAGCTCCTAGGATCTGCATGACTGCTTAGATATCCCTCTGTGAATCCGGATATGTGGCAGACTTATGAATGTTATCTCAGAGTGGAGCTCAGTGCTTTCTGCTGGGGCAGAGAGAACTAGTGAAGATGCTGAGGTGACACAGCAGACCCAGGTTGTTCTGGAGGCTCTAACTGAATCTGCATGCTGCTTAAAACTAACACTATGTCTTCTCAGTTGCATGGAGTGGACCCTCAGAAGGGTCCTCTTACAAGAGGTTAATGCTAATTTATGTGGTAATAACTGGACCATTCTTCATTTGTTCCAACTTGGGAAGGAAATATTATTTCTCTGCTTTAAGGCAACTTGCAGCTCAGATTGGAGAATATTTAGGCTTCTCGATTCTTCTTTGCTGGCCTCTGCATGACAAGGGAATACACGGGCCTCCTGGCTCAGGGAGGCTCTCTGAAACTGGCCTATAGGGACAGTGCCAAGAACCAACCATTGGATTCTGTACTTCTGTCATTTGGAAGGGAAAGTGGCCAGCCTCAGGGCCCAGCAGGGGCATTTGGCGGTTCTGAAGTTGAAAGCTTTCTTGGCAGCACCTGCATTAAAGGTGAAGGAAGCCATATAAGATGGTGGCTGTCCACATCCAGATGGACAACACTTGTCCCTTCCAGCAGCCACTGTCTGAGATCTGCAGTGGGTGGAAGTCTCAGGTGACTGGCGGGCTGTGGCCGGGCTTATTGAACAATTCAGTGGAGGGAAGGAACTGGCTAAATCTGGGCATACTCATAAAGGCCCATACCTGCTGTTGAAGGCAGTATTAAGAGAATGCTGCAGACAGACCAGTGTTAAGTGGCAGCTCCTAGATGACAGAGCAAAACTGCAGTTCCCACAAAAACGTTGGCCCTAGAATAGTGCCCAGGAGCCACCAAGGAAGGAGTGGAATCCAGGCAGGAGATTCGGGCACCACAGATTCTACTTCCTTTAACTGTCAGGTGCTTAAGTCCACTTTGGGCTCTGTAGTTGGAAGTCAGGGTCAGGGAAACCTGGCAGCAATTGATGGGGCCTGGCCATGGATGTAGGGTGGCTTGGGAATCAGGAAGGGTAAATGCAACCTCTGGAATGATGGTAAGTCCCTGAAAGACCTACAGGAGTTGGGGAGGGCCCTAGTGTCAGCAGAGCTAGAGTACCTGTCAGGCTACCCTGGGAACCCTAATTAGTGGAGCTAGGATATAAAGCAGATGCCCAGGTCCCAGTCAGCGGTACAGCTGAGGATTGGGGGTCTTCAGATTCCCTGATCAGAGATGGACTCGCTGTCTGGGCCTGTTGATGGACTCCAACTGGCTTCAGGCACTTGGGTTTGGAAGTTTGCCAGAACAGAGCCAGCCAGACAATTCTTCACAGACATGTGGTTTTAGGAGGTGGTGTGGTGCTTTGTATCAACATCACCAGGGCAACGTGCCCAGCGTATGCATAAACTCTCCCTCTACTCCTACACACACACATGTTGGTTTCTAATCCAGTGGTCCACTAGTAGAACCCTGACATGCCTGTTTTGAAGAAACGACTGAATGCCCTTACCCTAGACACAAACATTTCAGAAGCAAGAGTTACTATGAAAGCAGCGAGAAAGCAAAAGGAAGAATTGATTTAAAATACATTAAAATGTTAGAAGCTTTGGTAGGTGGTGACACATCAAGCCTGACAGGAGCAGCAAAATGATGAATCCAGCTTCAGAGTTTTAAATTTGGATGACTAAAAGAACAAAGAAGATGGTGGGTTAAAAATGGAGGAAACTCAATGAAAACGAGAAGTACAAAGTAGGATCTCTGATGTCCCCAGAGAACATAAGATATAATTTATTGTAAAGCTTTTGGAAGATACCTCATACCCTCCCATTTATAGGAGAATAAACTACAGGGTAGCCCCCTCAAAAATTTCCAGATAGCACATTAAAGCTCTTGTAGGACCTATTTAAAAAATAGGTTTCTTCTCTTCTGCTTGTGTGTCATAAAAAGACTTTACAATTTTTTGTCACTGTCTTATTCTTCTAGTTATTAGGAATAAACTATTAGGTTGAAATTAGCCAGTTTGAATTTGGATGGGATCTCATTTGCTGTGACACAAATAACTCCTTTGTGGGTAATGAAAACAATTTAATGGTGTGGTCTGAAGGAGAAAACAATATTACTCAAGCTATTAACACCAAGGGACTTTTCACTGACCTCTTACAGTGACCTGCAAACTACGCTTCCAGTATTACTGCACTCTTGAGGAAGCATGGAATGAAGTTTTGCCCAAAAATATTTTAGAGAATGCTTCATATGGAAAGGCATAAAGAAAAGCAGAGAAATATAAGTAGCTATAAATGAGAAGGGAGAAGGGACTTGTAAAATTAGCCTGATGACAAGGTTTACTAGTTTGAAGCAGAATGTCACCAATCTGAATTGGACACAGAAGCCTATCACTACAGCACCATGAAAATAAAAAATTGTATGCAGTTCTACAATATTGTGTTTTGAGACTCTCTAATAAGACTGGAACTTTCAAGGAAACACAAATTAGACAGCATTTCTAACCTTAATTGGAGCAATGTGATTTGTCATTCTCTACTGTCCCTTTATACAGCTGAAACATCTTTAAAATGCTCTTTTTAACATCAGAATTTGTCTGGAAAGCCTTTTTGCTATCTTTTATAATCAATAAACTTACAATCCTGAATTTGTTTATTTTCTTACTGGACCTGTGGTACTGGGAAATTGATTGTAATATCAGACTAAAATTTGCTTACTTGAAGCTGAGGGAATTGGAGCCTACTCATCTTGTTTAGAAATGAGCCCTCTTATGTGAAGCCTTGGTAAGAGTAATGACAGGATTGCGGCTGTGTGGAATTGGTAGAATGTGTCCTGTCGCTGTGTTTGTATACCTTGTTTGTATATATGGGTAGTATTCCTGTAACAAGCAAACTCGCAAAAACTTCCCAGCGGATAAAGTATCCTTTTCATAGCTTGGTGAATTCATTGCCCCTACTTTTTTCTAGAAATCCATTTTTTCCTCAAGTAAATGCATGTTGAGCTAATCAAAGCCTACATTTTCTTTTCTTTTTATAAAATCTTGAATATATATTCTGGGGAGGTTTTCCTAAACCGTTCTGATTTCTAGTTTAGAGTGCATAAAAAGGTTTGAGCATAATTAAAAAGATTAATTGGTTTTGGTAATGATGGACCAATACAGTGCAGGATAAGAAACATACAATTTTTTCACTGCAGTTTTATTTTCTTTTCTAGTTCAAAAGGTGCTTATTACTGCTCCTGACTATAATCCTAGTCCCTTTCATGCTTGACAGATTTATAGTTTACACAGCCTTTTAACCTACCTGCTCTCTGAGTCATGTGGGAGGTGGAAGTGGGATAAAGTCTGAGTGTTTGATTCTAGTTCTGCTTTTCAAGGAAGAAATTCAATTTCTCTACACCTCAGTTTCCTCATCTGTAAAAGTCATTATACAAAGTCCTCCTAGAGTATATTCTTATGAGTCAATGAAATACAGGTAGAATGCTAACAAGAAGCTTAAACAATGTATGTAATGGCCACTTGGACTTTATTTAGTGATTTAAAAATGTTTTTCAGTGTTCTTCCCATTGATTTAATTTATCCATCCAATAACCCTAAGCAGTAGAAGGATAAGTATTCTTAGCCTCATTTTATGGATCAGGAATAAATAAAGTCTGGAAAAGTGACCAGATTTGCTAATGCGAACATTGGGCCCAGAGCTCAGGATTTAAATAGTTTTACAAATATTGAAGTGCTTTGGCACCAGAATTTAAATGAAGTTTAAAATCTTCATTGTTTTTGTTATTGTCGATGTAATTTGCTTGCTTCTAAAATGTACACATTGTAGAATTTCTGATTTAGAAAGTGGAAGTCCCCCTTAGTTCTCTCTTTAGAGATTTTAGAACCAGTGTTAACAGGTTAATATGCTGTTTTGCAGACACTTACCCGGCAAATAATAAAAGACTCCGGCGGGGTGGGGCAGATATGTGTGTGTATAGTACTCACACACAGAGTAATGATTTTTGTATAGAAATGTGTTCTTAATAGTCATAATAGTTCTCCTTTTTCACTTGACAACATATGAATACTTTTTCATGTCTCTGTAAACATATATCTAATTCTCTTCAGTGGCTTTATAAGGTTACATTGTATTCCACACTGATTGATATTTTATGAGCTATTTCTAATTTTTTGCCTTAAAATACCCCTGCAATGAGTATCCTTTTATATACATATCTGAGTGTTCCTGGGTCTATTTTTGTGAATTGTATTTATTCAATAATTAGTAGGTCAAGAAAATACAAGTTTAAAATTTAGTTAATCTATCTCTAAGTTGTCCTCCGACAGACTGCATCAGTCTCCACTCCCACAAACAGTGCAGTAAATCTTTCTCTTTACGCTTTCCATAAACATCAGGTTTCTATAATTCACATACCTTTAAATGAAACCTTTCTGCTGCAGCACAAGACATTTGAAAAGACAAGAGCTATCTGTCTGTCAACGCCTGTCAGCAAACCAAGGGCAGGAAGCATAGAAGAGTAAATTAAAGCTGACAGGGAAGTGAGCACATGTTAAGCTAGAAATTGAGATATCTGGCCTCCATTCTTATTCATTCATTCATATAACATTTCCTGAGGTCTGCAATGGGCCAGGCCCTCTTTAGACCCTGGGAACAGAGTGATGAGCAAGACAAAGTCCCTGCCTTCATGAGCTTGCATTCTAGTGTAGGTGAACCATCAACAAATAAATTAGAACAGAGTGTCAATAATTGTTAAGACCTCTGATAACAAAGTGGGGAGAGGGGTAAGGGAGGCAGGATGAGGGTAGGGAGGCTACTTTAGACTGGGTGGTCATGGACTTCTTAAATAGAAACCCAAATGCAAGATAGACTGAGCCCACTGGCGACCTGGGAGAGCCCATCCAGGCAGAGGTGGCAACAGCTCTCCAAAAGACCTGAGAAAGGAACCAGCGTGATGGGTTCCAGGAATAGCCCCAAAGCTGCACTGACTTTTGATTTACCAGAGAAGATAATTGGGCTACTTACTTTCTTTATAGAATGCCATGTTTGGACAAATGAACTTGTGAAGCACTTAGGTCTCTTTAGAAGAGTGATGTTATTAGCATAGGGTAGGATTTTAACCACTAAAATCCATCAGCGAGTCTCTGCCAACACCCAGCAGGTGTGGCGTTACATGCAACCCCACAGCTCAAGACTGTCCTTGTTGAAACTTATACCAGTGCAGAAGAGACCCACTGCACCTCCAGCTTGGAAAAGTCTAGATCAACACACACTCATGACTGGCAGGTCCTTCTTCCTGCTGTTTTGCCTTATAAGAACCCAGTTCATTAAATGTGTTTTAATACCATTGGAGAGAAGAAATCACAGTTGAAAAAAGAGGTTTGTTGGACGGCGGTCACAAAGAGAAACTTCCACTTACTAGGCCTGGGAAGTTTCTTGGGTATCTAAGAATGGTACACCACCCCCTACTCAGGATTCCAGTGTCGGCTGAGAGCAGGAGATGAGGCATAGCTGTGTGGAGGGCAAAAGAGGAGGGGACAAAAGAAGAAAGGCAGTTTCAAATGTGAAGGTGAAGACAGGAGTTAGATTTTCTGCAGGCCAGGGCCTCCACAGGCATTGCACTTGTGGCTCAGTGCTGTCTTCACCCCAGGCTTGGTTGACTTTTAGCAGCATGAAGACCAAGACGGGAGCTCATTTTCTCTTCGGTACTTGGTTCTTGTTCTTTCAGACCTCATCTTTTAAGGGGAGGATTGAAATTGCCTTGGCAGAAAGCTTACAGAGACTGAAGCACTGCTTATCGGGTGGCTTTCATTCCCTGCACTCTAATTCTTCCATGTCTCAACATGTAGGGAATCTTTTTTTTCTTCTTTGCTCTCCTCCAAGAGTCTTATGTAAGAAGGCTCAAACAAGAAAAACCTCCTTGTGAACAAAACAGCACCCCTGGAAGACTTTGAAATTCATGCCAAATGTGATCTTGAACTTGAAATTCAAACGTAGGACTGTTACGATTATCTTCTACTTCTGAAAAGAACTCCCAAGTCTACCCTCATTTACCTACATAAAGAAAAAATGTGCTTACTTATAAGTACTTTAGCAGATAAATTTTTTTAAGAAGACAATTTTTAAGAGTGCTGTGAATAAGCAGACTGATGAAGTTTATAATTTGCACTAATACTTTTTGTTTTATCAAAATGAAAACTAATCTACTTAAGTGCATTTCTTTTAAAACATCTTTTTGAACCTATAACTTATGGAGCTAAAAGAAATGTAAGGAAGATGATTTCTGCTTGTTATTTGCATGATTAAAATTCAGCTTGCATAACCATACGTTATAAGTTTGTTTCAAACTCTGGGAACTCTTTTGACCAGACAGCTGAATTTCTTTAGTTTGGGGCTTTAAAATTATAGCAAATGATTGATGCAATAGTGGTGGTTATGACTTCTCTAGAAGGAACTATGTATTTCAATTTCTTGACCTATACTTAAATGTAGAATTCCACTCATTGTATTCACTATACTTTTGATTGCAAAAACAGGAACCAACTTACCTCAGCTTAAGTGAAAAAGGAGAGGAACACTAGTGTCTCATAAAACCCAAGGGTGTGGAGATTACCATGCCTAAGGAACATCCTGGAATCAGGTGTTGCAAAGCCCTGTGTTTGTTATTCAGGAAATTATCTCTATTCACTTCTCATCTGAGTTTCTTTCCAAGTGCTACTTTTATTCTTCCTCTGTAAACATTTTTTTTGTCCTTCTTCTGTTTATGTTGTACAAAACATGGCAGCTAGTAGCTTCTAAGTGTATATTTTGAGGTCTCTCTCTTTCTCTCATTTGCAAATTCTCTGGGAACAGACTCCATTGCTCCCGTCTGGAATCAGATGGCAACCCTTAGATCATTCAAGTCTGGCCAGACATAGGGTCCAGGGTGACAATTATGATCAGTCTATCTTGGGTGCTTTGAAGTTAACAATTTTGGACAGGAGTGAAATCAGATTTGTCAGGAGCCTCACCTGTGTAACCATATGAATGGAGGGATATGTGTTTGTGTAGCCACATGTGAGAGAGTTTGATTGAGAGGGATGTACAGATAGAAGCAGTTACCAGAGAAGGGGGAATCTTTGACTTATAAGTATCTATCTTATTTTTTATTTTTATTTTTTCTAGTATAATATTGAATAGAAGGTGTCAATTTTAATCTCAAAACATGAAGTTGTAACATTAAATTACCTGAAAGTATAGACGTAGACGCTTGAAGACTGACTGGAACCATTGAGAATTTTGTAGACGCTCACGAGGTTTCATTTATTTTTCTTTTCCTCCAAACGACAAACTCCACAGTGAAATCCAGGGACTCTCCAGATTTTTAGCTGTAATGAGTTTTTTTTGTTTCAAAATGTTTTTAATAATGAGTACAGCAAACTCATTAGCTTTCACAAGGTGCCATTGGTTGTCCTTGTAAACCTCTCAAGTAAATAAAGATTTTCATGATTATGCTGTGTTTTAAGTAGAATTTAATGTTTCACAAAAACAGGAAATGGAGTTTCAGGAATTCATTTTTGATCTGTGATCTAGAAAGAATAGACCCCTCAATGAATACTTATTTTCATTGCCAAAGGCTGGGTAACTGTTGAAAACTGAAGGGCTGGTTACCATTTGAGGTAAAAGTTCTAACTGTTTCACAAGGAAATTCCAGTGAGCATTGAAATATGTTGTAGACATGAGGATCAAGGCTTTGGCTTGCTCAGAAGAAGGTCTACAGTGAATAAAACTTTTCTGTATTTCTGTATCTTCTTTGGTAAAAACCGACCATTGTTTTCAAGAAATGGGGTTTCCATTCTGGTAATCTTTGAGCAAAAGACTGTGTCCCTGACAAGGAATGCAATACTTAATTACACTACAAAATCCTGGCACAATGTTGACTCCTTTGGTTATATTTTTTTCTTAAACAAAATTATTGTTTTAAGGAGACGTCTGCTTCACTTTGAAGAATATACAACTTAATCCCCTGTCAAAATCTGAGGATGCCATTGGTTTTCACTGTTAGAGAATAGGAAATTATTCAAAAAAGTTTCCTCATAAAATGGCATTTCCTTGGTCCTAAACATTTACAACATTGTATCTTTATTATAAATTTGGTCCTGATGCATAGAAGTTATTTATGGAAGTAAGTAGGTTCTAACTGATACTTCTAGATTGTTTCCTCTTTAGAGTTTGCAAGGAGCCTACTCATTCATCTGCTGTTGTTGGTTTTTGTTATTGTTAAAAGTCTAAGTTTTTTTTTTAATCTCATTTTTCATTTTATTTTATTATTTTTTTAATTGCATTTTAGGTTTTGGGGTACATGTGAAGAGCATGCAAGATTGTTGCATAGGTACACACATGGCAGTGTGATTTGCTGCCTTCCTCCCCATCACCTATATCTGTCATTTCTCCCCATGCTATCTCTCCCCAATTCCCCACCCCCTGCTGTCCTTCCCCTATTTCCCCCCAACAGACCCCAGTGTGTGATGCTTCCCTCCTTGTGTCCATGTGTTCTCATTGTTCAACACCCACCTATGAGTGAGAACATGCAGTGTTTCATTTTCTGTTCTTGTGTTAGTTTGCTGAGAATGATGGTTTCCAGGTTCATCCATATCCCTACAAAGGACACGAACTCATCGTTTTTGATGGTTACATAGTATTCCATGGTGTATATGTGCCACATTTTCCCTGTCCAGTCTATCATCAATGGGCATTTGGGTTGGTTCCAGGTCTTTGCTATTGTAAACAGTGCTGCAATGAACATTCGTGTGCATGTGTCCTTATAGAAGAACGATTTATAATCCTTTGGATATATACCCAGTAATGGGATTGCTGGGTCAAATGGAATTTCTATTTCTAGGTCCTTGAGGAATCGCCACATGGTCTTCCACAATAGTTGAACTAATTTACACTCCCACCAACAGTGTAAAAGTGTTTCTATTTCTCCACATCCTCTCCAGCATCTATTGTCTCCAGACTTTTTAATGTTCGCCATTCTAACTGGCGTGAGATGGTATCTCAATGTGGTTTTGATGTGCATTCCTCTAATGACCAGTGATGATGAGCATTTTTTCATATGTTTGTTGGCCTCATGTATGTCTTCTTTTGTAAAGTGTCTGTTCATATCCTTTGCCCACTTTCAAATGAGCTTGTTTGTTTTATTCTTGTAAATCTGTTTTTGTTCTTTATAGATTCTGGATATCAGCCCTTTGTCAGATGGATAGATTGCAAAAATTCTTTCCCATTCTGTTGGTTGCTGATTCACTCTAATCACTGTTTCTTTTGCTGTGCAGAAGCTGTGGAGTTTGATTAGGTCCCATTTGTCTATTTTGGCTTTTGTTGCCAATGCTTTTGGTGTTTTGGTCATGAAGTCCTTGCCTATGCCTATGTCCTGAATGGTTTTGCCTAGATTTTCTTCTAGGGTTTTTATGGTGTTAGGTCTTATGTTTAAGTCTTTAATCCATCTGGAGTTAATTTTAGTGTAAGGTGTCAGGAAGGGGTCCAGTTTCTGCTTTCTGCACATGGCTAGCCAGTTTTCCCAACACCATTTATTAAACAGGGAATCCTTTCCCCATTGCATGTTTTTGTCAGGTTTGCCAAAGATCAGATGGTTGTAGATGTGTGGTGTTGCCTCCAAGGCCTCTGTTCTGTTCCATTGGTCTATATCTCTGTTTTGGTACCAGTACCATGCTGTTTTGATTACTGCAGCCTTGTTTTATAGATTGAAGTCCGGTAGTGTGATACCTCCCACTTTGTTCTTTTTGCTTAGAATTGACTTGGCTATGCGGGCTCTCATTTGCTTCCATATGAAGTTTAAGGTGGTTTTTTCCAGTTCTGTGATGAAAGGTCATTGGTAGCTTGATGGGGATAGCGTTGAATCTGTAAATTACTTTGGGCAGTATGGCCATTTTCACAATATTGATTCTTCCTAACCATGAGCATGGAATGTTTCTCCATCTGTTTGTGTCCTCTCTTTTTCGTTGAGCAGTGGTTTGTAGTTCTCCTTGAAGAGGTCCTTCACCTTCCTTGTTAGTTGTATTCCTAGGTATTTTATTCTTTTTGTAGCAATTGTGAATGGTAGTTCAATCTTAATTTGGCTCTCTTTAAGTCTGTTATTGGTGTATAAGAATGCTTGTGATTTTTGCACATTGATTTTGTATCCTGAGACTTTACTGAAGTTGCTTTTCAGTTTCAGGAGATTTTGGGCTGAGACAAAGTCTAAGTTTTTTTAAAGAAATTCTTAAGCTAGATATTTGATGCTTTGTTACAAATTTGGGGGTGATGATATTAAATTCTAAGACCAGCACATATTTGACAATTGTCACTTTATCTTTGTCAATTCCTATAGCCTATGAAATTGCACTAATGATATTCATTTAATTTTGGTGCTTTTGGTTTCTTCATTAACACTAATGCTCATGACAGCAAGCACTGGCCAGGCGTGGTGGTTCATACCTATAATTCCAGCACTTTGGGAGGCCAAGGCAAGAGAACTGCCTGAGCCCAGAAGTTTGAAACCAGCTGGAGAGACCTCCATCTCTACAAATAAATAAATAAATAAATAAATAAATAAGCCAGGCATGGTAGCACACACCTGTGGTCCCATCTATGTGGGAGGCAGAGGTGGGAGGAGTACTTGAGTCCAGGAGTTCAAGGCTGCAGTGATCTGTGATTTTGCCACTGTGCTCCAGTCTGGGCAACAGAGTGACACCCTGTTTGAAAAATAAAATAAAAGCAAACACTTATATAATTATATTTGCTAAGAGCTTAAATAAGCACTCTATAGATATTTACTTATTTAATTCTTATATGAATTATGTATTATCATCATTCTTACTCTAGGCAGAGAAGTTACATAACTTGCCCAAGGTCACACAGTAATTGCAAGAGCTAAGATTTGAGTGCATTTTGGTCCTACAATGTATGCCAAACCCTTATGTCATATTGCAGTGTTGTCATCTTTATTTTATTTATTATTTATTTATTTAGAACAGGGTCTTTCTCTGTCATCCAAGCTGGAGTGCACTGATCATAGCTCCCTGTAATCTTGAACTCCTGAGCTCAAGTGATCCTCCCACCTCAGCTTCTCAAGTAGCTGGGAATACAGATGTGTACCACCATGCCCAGCTAATTGTTTCTACTTTTGTGCAGAGACAGGTCTCATTATGTTGCTCAGGCTGGTGTTGAACCCTTGGCCTCAAGTGATCCTCCAGCACTGGCCTCCCAAAGTACTGGGATTACAGGCATGAGCTACTATACTCAGTTCACATTTTTGAGCTTAATCTGGGAGACCATAAAAAATCAGACACCTCTTTTCCTTAAGGACCTATGGTCTGTGGTGCAAAAAATTTGGAAAACAGATCATTATAAAAACACATAATTCTAATTTTTATAATAAACACTGGGAGCTCTGGGAGTACACAGAAGATGCATATAATCCAGCCTTGAAGATCATGTGCTTGGTGTGTTTAAAGACAGGGTCTCACTGTGTCACACAGGCTGGAATGCAGTGTCGCAATGATGACTCACTGAGGCTTTGACTTCCTGGACTCAAGCAATCCTCCCACCTCAGCCTCCTGAGTAGCTGGAACTACAGGCGTGTGCCACCATGCCTGGCCAATTACTGTATTTTTTTGTGGAGACAGAGTTTTGCCATGTTGCCGAGCCTAGTCTTGAACTGCTGGGCTCAAGCAGTCTGCCCACCTTGGTCTCCCAAAGTGCTGGGATTACAGGCATGAGCCACCACACCCAGAATGGGTTTCTAAGCAAAA
>NW_016107576.1:1160363-1207341 GCF_001604975.1 Cebus imitator | reverse complement strand
AAAAAAAAAAAAAAAAAAAAAAAAAAAAAAAAAAAAAGTGGTATTCATACAACACCAGGTAAATTAAACAAATTAACTCAATTTACATTTTGTGATAAGGTGGCTAGTTAAAGAGAATGCTCTAGAAAGTATGTAGTATGTGGATGTCAAGAAGGCCTTTGATAATTGGATGCAATATTCTGTTGACCAAGAACTGTGGGCAGAACAGTTAGGAGATTCATCAATAACTGAACAGTTACACCTGAAGATAAGACAGTTTTGTTGTCAATCTAGCAAGAATCTCAAGGAGTGCCAGAGAAGTTTGCAGTTGGTCTGTATTTCTTGAGCAAAATAGTAATATTGGACTTGTAGAAGATATTTTAAAAATTGCATATAAATGGTAAAATATGTGGGAAG
The DNA here is from genome assembly GCF_001604975.1 of Cebus imitator. Taxonomy (NCBI): domain Eukaryota; kingdom Metazoa; phylum Chordata; class Mammalia; order Primates; family Cebidae; genus Cebus; species Cebus imitator. The sequence continues at coordinate 1,206,945 of NW_016107576.1, read as the reverse complement.
TATAGCTAGTATGTAGGTTGGAGGTTCCAGATCTAAATAGCCATCAGCAGAGTAGAATGATATGCCAAAACAAGCAAGAACAGCATTTTAAGATAGTAGATATGCTCATTATTTAGATAAAACACACATACACACACATACACGTTTGAGAATCATAACTACACAAAGATGAGTAAGACCTTCTTGATAACAGTGCATGTTCTGGAAAAACAAAAGACTTAAGGGTTTCTAAGAACCAGAAATGCTGTGGGATAGATGACATCATGCCAAGTGGTTGTCCAAAAAGGGAAATGCAATTGCAGGCACATTAATCAAAGGTGTAGGATCCAGAGTTGGAGAACATATTGTTTTGCTTTCTTTGGACACAAGTCAGTCTGTGATGCATCTTAAGGCCAATTCTGGCCATCATATTTTAAGAGGAATTTAGTCAGTGTAGTAGGCACCTGTAGGAAGGTAACTGGAGTTTTGAAGGATCCAGAACAGATGAAGGAATTAGAAAAGTGTCACCAAAGAAGAGAAGAAATGACATAGCAATTCTCTTAAAACATTTTAAGAATTGTTACCTGGAAAAGGAATTTTATTTCAGAGATCTGGAAGTTAAAATTAGGACCAAGTAGAAGTTACGGAAAGAATATTTTAGCTCATTGTCAGAAGACTTTTCTAAAAATCGGAGCTATTCTCCAGTGGAGCTGGCAGCCTGGTGCAGTGGGGTGAATTCCTTGTGGCAAGTGTTAGGTAGATATTTATGACCCTTGTGTGTAGTGCTGTTTAGGGGATTCCTTCTAGCCTTACTACCCTTCTGTTTCATTATCTCATTACCACCATTAGTATTTCAGCCTTTCTTACTCTTCTAGCCTTACTAGCATTGGAGGATAGACACCCTCTAAGAATTCTTGCAAGTCTCAGAGTCTGTGATTCTACCGAAAAAAAGGTTTATGAGATTTATTGCTAAGACTTTTTATAAGAATGGGATGATGACCTGATCTCATTTTAACTAGGCACGAACATCAAATACTTAAATTGCATGGGTATGTATTATAAATCATCTTGTACACACACATACAAAGAAAATGAAAGCAGCCTTGCCAAAGGCCCCATGAAATACATTTGCTCTAGTTGGATTAACTAGAATTGCCAAGCAAACAAGATGATTCATTATAAAACCTCTGTTCAATAAAAATGGGCCCATAGGAACTGTAAAACTGATTTTCCAGGGTATAGTAACATCACTTCTGCTTATCTGTCTTCTCATTTGCTATCGACTCGCACCTGGTTACCTAAGGGTCAAATTCTACTCCATTAGTATTCAAAGGTCTTCTTGCACTTGGGCAAATAGCTACCTGTATCTTCGGGTTATTCCTTTATGCACTCATTTGATCATTTACTCATTAATAAATGTTGATTAAATGCCGGCTTTATGACAAGCACTGTGTTACACACTGGAAATATGAAAGTAAATGTTACCAATATACAGTCCCCATCCCTGATATCTATATGACCTAGTTGAGAAAGTGGACATGAAAATTAAAAATAATATATTTGCATCATGGTTAGGCTATAATAGAGGCATGCTGAATGGCTCAGTCTCAGCACCCTGCTTCTGCCATTCAAGTCTTTTTCACTTAGCTGCATCTGGACAGCTTTGTTATAAATGACTAAATTTATTTTTAAAAAGTCAACACCCTCTGGAATTACATAGAAAAGAATAGCTAGTTTCTGCATCTCACTTAGCTCTGGTTTCTAAGCATTTTTCCAGCTCTTCCCAGACCCTTGAGTTTGATTCTGACCATCTTCAAAGCTGGAGAGCAGTGTCAACCAAAGAATGGCTGATATGTAGAGCCTTACTCTGCACCAAGCACTGTTCTGGACACCTTGGGTATCATAAATCATTTAGCCCTTACAAGCCACCCCTGCATCGGGGTATTCTTACTATCTCTGTGTGACAGACAAGGTAACTGAAGTACAGGTGGGCTAACAGGTTGAATACACTTTACCTAAGGACACCCATAAGGAAGTGATAGATTTGGGATTTGAATCTAGCAATCTGGCTCTAGAAGCCACAATGCTAAAACACTGTGCCATATCACCCCTCTGACCAATGCTGTTCTAGGTTTTCAGGTGTCAGACCCTAAGAGGTCTTTTCTGGAGTAATAAAGCAAGCTAATGATCATGATGATGACCCAAGGCTAGATGGCTTCTATCAATTGTCTTACTCAGTCCTTACCAATCCTACGAGGGGGATTTATTGCCTCTGTTTTACAGATGAGGAAACGGAGGCTTAGGGAGTATTACCCAAGTTTACCTAACTAGTAAATCTTTTCCAGTGTATCTGTATCATTAGGTAAAAATGCCAAGTGAGTCATTGTATATAATAATAAATACATTTGTTTCAGGAAAATAAAAAGGAATATGTTGAAACAGGAAGTTTTAATGTTTTTCCGAGTGAGTAGTGGAAAAGCCTAAAGGACATGAATATGAACTTTTTGTTATTTGAGTCCCATGATGTCTTTAGTGCCACAGTTTAAGAGAGATGGTGTACCATGTTCCCATTACTGAATTTAGGGTGTTTGATTTCTCCCATATCCTCGACCAAAGCAGACGGTCTCTAATTCAACGAAAGAAACATTTAAACTTTGATCTTTCTCAGCCTCTGTGTTTATGTAGTTTAGAAATTTCTTCACTGATTAACAATTTACAAAATATTTATTGTTGTTTACACATTTTGACTTACTCATCTCTTTTGTTTACTAGGATAGTACAAGTAACTTTTTAAATAGAAGATTCTTTCAAACTATCACATAATGTGGTTTCAATATATTTGATTTTCCCAAATTGGAAACCCATGGCCTGTAAGAAGAGCCTAACACTCTTCTGTTCAAAATTAGAGGAGAACCCCTAGCTGCCCAGCCACCTGCGATAACAGTTTCTTTGGGTGAAATGTGCATCGGAAGGTGACCCAGCTTGTTGTTATTATACCAAGGGATGGTGCCTGATCTCGAAGGTGTTTGCTGTATTTATATGTTATTGGCCAGAGGGGTAGAGGGACAAATTGAAAGTGCTCTTTTTTCCTAATAATTCAATTCCTGCAATTCCTTCATGACCCTCCTCTTAAACCCTATCATCTTCATCATGTTGTCTTCAATTATCTCAACCTGTGACATCTTCTCTTAAGTTCCTGACTTATTCACCTATTCCATTTATACAATTTGTGTCATTTACTGCCTATAACAGTCATTTCTATGTGTATGCCCATTTTGACTTACTAGAGGGCAAACACTTGTAGGGAAGGTATTGTCTTTCAAACCATTTTGACTTCCCAACACTTATTACAGAGGTTTATAAATGAGTTGATGGTTGTAGGAAGAAACAAGAAAAAGCACATTAGAATTTTGTATCAGGGTTCCTAGATGGGGAGGGGGCCTATTTATGGCTGACAGTACAGATTGGAACTGTGACTGTCCTTTCATGGGGGATCGTGGTGGATCTAGCACTGTTAGTGCAGGCGGTCCTTGTATTTGAGCTTGCTGCATGCTTTCTAGAACAAAGTGATAGAAACTCATTTCAGTCAAATTTCTAGTAGGAGCAATATCTTAATAGGGAACTGTGTTTCTACCTAAGGGCCTGGAATGTTCAGTATTTCTCTAATGGGAATTTTTACCGATACTCTATTTTACTGACTCTGAATTACCTGTATAACGTAAAGTAAGCATGTATCTTAAAGTGTGTGTGTATATGTGTATGTATATGTATCATACAGTGTAAAGGTGGTAATCAGTTACATGTTTTAAGATTTAATTTATATTATTTTATTTTTTTAGAGATGGAGTCCTGCTCTGTCACCCATGTAGGAATGCAGTGGCACAATCATAGCTCCCTACACCTTCAAATTCCTGGGCTCCAGCCATCCTCTCACCTAAGCCTCCCGAGTAGCTAGGACTACAGGTGTGAGCCACTGCACTGGGCCAACTTATTTTCAAATACAGAGGTGTAAGGGATATCTGGCGTGGTGGGAAGGACTGAGGGGTCTTGAAATAACCAAAAGACCAGAGACAGACTATTTTTACTCCTTACTGGATCTGGGAGGGTCATACACAAGGTGAGGTTCACTGTTTGAGAGGAGACTATTGGAGCTTCTTCTAAATATTAGCAAGGGTAAAAACGGTTTCAGTGGCCAAGGTTTAAAAAACAAACAAACTACAAATTAAATTGCTTTAAATCTGGAATTGCCTATAAAATGATAATCAACTATATATGGGTGAAATAGGCTTTCCTGAGTGACCTATGAGCCACATGTATCAGTGTGTTCATGATAGTGCCTTTTAAATTCCAAAGAATCCACTTGCAAAGCTTGGGAACAGAATTGGTTATTGGGTAAATCCATAAGGTGGGTCTCCTGTGGTGCCGTGGCCTTGCCCTCACCTGGGGATAAGGTAAAAGTGATCAGGGTCGATTGCTTGAGAAATGTTCTGTCTGAAAACACTACAATGGAATGAGTCATTCTACTTGACATCCTGGCAGGGAGCCCATTTAATTTTCCATTGCATTACCTCTGTGTTTCCTTTCTGACATTTCAGCTCTCCTTTGCTGCCTCTCTGAAAGTTGAACACCTACTTGGCATCTGGTCTGATCAGGTGTTGAGAATCCAAGCTGAAAAGAGCAGTGTTTCTGCCCTTGAGGTGCTCTCAGTCTAGCTGGCCAGATAGAGGGATAATCCACTGATGGTGTCTGATATGACAGTAAGTGTGTAGAGTGTACTGTGGAATGGGGATTCGCACACAGGTGACAAGTAAGCTGGCTTTCAAAGAATGAGGAGGAGGTCACCAGGCACTAATAGTGGTGGGGGAAGAACGTGAATGAGGGATGTTCTTCCTCATTCAGCTAATTTGCCTCTTTCCCTCCTCGCTTGGCCTGCCCTGTCTCTGGGTAGTGTGTTTATGGATCTAATTAACTAGAATGGGGATGTATTTATTTGGACAGAGGAAATATGATTACCAAGGGGTTCTGAAACTCAATACTTGGCAAGTCCAGTTACAAACAGGTTGCCTTTTGAAGAGAATCAGAACAAGAGAGACATCCTAGCTATGAGAACAGGCTGACTTTGACCAAGAACTTTTCTCCCTGGGAATTGCATAGGGCCCTTCTCGACATCCCTGGCTCCAAGGACATTCTTTCTTCTGAGATGTCATTGCCTTCAGTCAGATTTCAGTAAAGGTTTTACAGGTAAGGGACTATAATATCTCTGTATGGTGACTTTGGTTTAGGGCTTAACTCAAAGAGCAGCCTTCTCCCTTTGGATTTTTATGGGATACCTTAATGGTATTGCCCTGTACTGCTTGCCTTGTCTGTCCTTGCTTTTCTTCCCTTCCTGTGTCTTACACGTATTCTGTTTATGTCCTGTGCCTTACTTGGCCGCTTTTTGCTTTCCTCCTTACTCTACTCCCATCCTCTCATATTCCTTCTGTCAAATTTTGAAAGTTTGCTCAGTATAAACTAAGAAAACATTTTCAAATAATGTTTCTTTTTCTGGATGCGTATCTTATTCATCGTAGTATGTTATTAACCAAATTGTGCCTTACCAATAATTTTTTTTCTTAAGCATGAGCCTGACATGATCTTTTATAAGTTCTTATATGCCCATGCCATTCATTATTTCCAAGTGACATTTCCCAGGAGCCTCCGGAGTGTATCAGAGATGAAGATACACTTTTTTTTTCCCCAGAAGAAGGATCCTCCAATGGGATGGAAGCAGATATGGTCATCAAACTTTTGGATTGGCAGATGAGTTAGAGATCTGGGTTTGTATAAACTCTAGCACTTCCCACTTTCACCTGAGCATGAGAATCCCTCCGGGAATTTGGTAGACATTAAAATTCTTAGGCCCCATTCCAGATTCATGGAATCAGAATCCTAGAGGGGAACTAGATAGCATACCTTATACATGGAAGGTACCTGTAGATGAATTAAATGGGCAAAGTTCCCAATTTCAAGTTTACTTTCCAACTGGGGTAAAGACAACAAGCCAATCAGTCTGTCCACCAATCAACCAATAAGCAAAAAAAAAAAAAAAAAAAAAAAATTGTAGAGACGGATACAAGGAAATCAAGCAGAATAATATTTTAGGGAATGGCTGGGCTGGGTACTACTTTATGCGGCACAAAGGAAAACCTCTCCAAAGATATCCCCTTGTGGCTGAGACATAAACTATGAGAAGGAGCTGAGAAAGTTAGGAGCTAGGGATACAGCTTATGTCCACCTTGTGTACCTGTGTCCTGAGGGTTAACACTAACATTGGTTCCTGGTGGGGGCTTAATAAATACTTGTTGGATGATGCATGAAGCCCTTGGACAGCAATGTCATACCCATAATCTGAACAATGGAATCAATGGAGTACTCTTGAAGTTTGAATTAAGAGAGGTTGCTATCACAAATAGAATATTTGCAGACTATCTGAGGAAATTCTGCAAGAAGCATAATTCCTGAGGAAAAGGAGAAAATGAAGAAAGTGTTTAAAGGAGAACATGTGAAAAAAGAGGCCTGGGGGGCCATGGATCAGCTAAGGACCTGAGGAACAAGGAGAGGAAGAAAACAAGTCCATGCTCGCACCTCTGGCCTATATCCTGCTGTTCAAAGGGTAATCAGTAATTATTGCCATATTCTTGGGATTGAGCAGTGTACTTTTACTAACATTGCTTTGTATATTACAAAGTAAACTTTTAAAAAGCCTTTAGAAAACAAAGATGGTGTTATATTATATCCCTTTGAAGAAAATGAGAGTAAATGCCAATTCTAACAAGCTTAGGGAAAAGTTAGATATGATCAGAAGTAACGTATTTTAATAGAATTTGAATGGTGCTCTGAATCAGACCACTGCCAAGTTAAGACTATCAATGATTGCCGTTTGGATTTTTTCCCCTTGTGGCAGCAGAAAGCATAAAAAAGCAAAATGCATTATTGGAGAAGCTATTTAAGAATTAGCAGGATACACTCACAGCAGAATAGCTCTGCATCTGTGTGTGTGTCCAAGGCTCACTTAGCCTGCTTTTAGTGAGGACTTGGAATAGAAAATAAGAAGGGGGTGGGGGGAGAATGTGTTTTCCTGTGTCCTAGTGCCAGTGTCCAGATCTCAGATGAAACTTTGTAACTAAGCTATAAATACTTGCTAAATAATTATTTCTTCTTCTCCCCCTTCCTCCCCTCCAGCCTCTCTTCTTCTTTTGATTTAGCTATTTTTTGTTTGTTTTGATTTTCAGTAGTCATAATGGTCATGTGTTGTCCATCTTTCATGAGAGAGAATGAATTCTTAAAATTAGCCCATGTAGATATGAATTGTGTATTCTCGGTGTCCCTGTATTTATAATCTATAAAACAATCTTCTGGCACCTACACCCATGGTGGAAAATGTCCTCTGAACACAAATGGTTGTCTCAAAGCCTTTCAGTGTGCCTTCTTCATGATGTCATTCTTCAGAGCTTGGTTGACTTTATTTAGTTGCAGTTCTTACCAAACCTAGTTATTTGCATTGTAAACCAACCATAAATTAGCAAACTGAATGGTCAGCAGTGCCTGTTAGGGGCACAGGGACCACTGGTGTAGCTCCATCATGAGGGCACAAGTGAAGGGCAGCGCTCCAGTGATAATGCCCACTCTGAGGGTAACATGCTCCAGGTGATGACAATTTGTCAAGAAAAGACAGAGGTGTGATCAGTAGGCTCCACTTCTCAAGGATGGGAGGATATGCTTCTATTTGAAAGGTTTTTAAGCTTTGGTTATCTGGAAGATGGAGTCATATTGACCTTCATCCTCTGACAACCCCTACCCTCATAATACATAATCTGTAGTGACTTCCATCTCCCCCAGCTCCTGTTTTCAGAAGGGGACCAACCAGAGTTGTGCTCTTGGAGAGAAGGGGAAAATGATCATTTGTGACTTTTGGCTCAGTGTACAGTACAGTATGTTGCCCTGTGCTTTTCGTGACTTAATATACAATTAATAGAACAAATTTTAAATTAATAATGCAGTAAAAAACTGCACATTGTACACAATTTTTATTGGTTCCATTTCAAGGATTATGTTGTGGTTTTACCATTGAATGACTCCCTCAGACTGTTGTGGTGCATTTTTCTATTTAGTGAACTGTGGATAAAATTAAGTGAAACTGCCATTAAAAGATTAATTGGGAAAGTCAGTCATGACTTTCGAGTTTCTCAACTTATGTCAATCTTACAGTGTTTCTTGTAGAAATCTAGTGCATGCAAATCTATTTGGAAACGGGGTAGTTTTAGTGAGGATGTATTAGGAGAAAGACATGCTCATGGCAAAAAATTAAGACAATAATGAAAGATGTAAGGAAGAAGGGTGAAAATCATTTGGATTACATTGCCTAAAGATTGTCTGCTAGGATTTGTGGATATCTGATCTTTTCTAAGTACATGCATGCACAAATGCCTGCTTAATTTATTAATCAGTTTATTTAATGAATTAATTAATTTAGTCAGAATGAAGTCATACTATGCGTAGTGTTTTGTAACCTTTTTTTTTTGGTTAAAGACAATATATGATAAACATCTTTCATATCAATATTATTTTCAATAGCTGCATAGTATGTCACTGTTGGGCTAAATAATAATTTTCAGGGATGTTAGCTGCATTATAAAATTCCTAGATATAGCTGAGTTTACTAAATTTATAGACTTTTGGATTTTACAGTTTACTAAATTTAAGATTTAAAAAAACCAAGTTGTGGCAACCGTTCAAAGAAAATGTCAGCTAGAAAGGAAAAATAGTCTTGAAAACCCATGGTATTCTCAGAGTATTTCTGACCTAAAAGCTTAGATAAAGTTCTTGTTGAATATTTCTGATATGATTTCATAAGAAATGACAAATACTAGCATGATGAAATGAGTGAAATTCTTCAGACTATCTGTAAAAATCACATCTATCCTTAAGATATAGCTGTTGAGTGCTATTGACCTATAATACATATTATTTGTTGCTGTTATACATAATTTAAAAATATATGTAAGAGGCTATCCATTGATCAATAATCTATGCTAAAATTTTGCAATCTAGTCCTTTTTCTTGTGCTCTCTGTATTGCCCCCTGTAACCTCTACAATCGTTAAGAAAGTTATAGGAGAGTTCTGTTAACTATTATCATGGACAATTACTTGATTGACTAAATATAAAGAAAATTAAACTTCTTTCTCAAGGATTCTAAAATTATATTTAGAATTTGATTTAATAAACATTTACTGAGTACCAACCATCTATATGACTCTACACTGAAAATATGGAAAATAAATAGGTATATTGATATAGATATGACTGATGAGAAGCATGATTTCAAATTATATTGTATCAGATTTAACTGGGGCTCATATTAGTAAGGTAGATTCTGTCATCCTGATGACATTTTTCCAATTCAGTAGAGCTACATCAGCAACCAGAAATAAAAACTCAAATACCTAGTCCAATCTAACTATTCCATGGCCATACTTGGAGAATTACTGATCTACATGAAAGATGTAATAGAAATGTAAATTTAAAAAACACAAGGTAATCTTGAATGTCAAACTATGGAAGAAAAGCAATATAATTAGTGAGGAAACTCACTCTATGGATTCAGGACACCTATATTTATTTATTTGATTTCTTGTTGCCAAATTTGTGTGTGTGTGTGTGTGTGTATACATATATATGTATTTTATTGCATTTTAGGTTCTGGGGTACATGTAAAGAACATGCAATGTTGTTGCATAGGTATATGCATGGCAATGTGGTTTGCCGCCTCCATCCCCATCACCTATATCTGGCATTTCTCCCCATGTTATCCCTCCCCAACTCCCTACCCTACACTGCCCCTCTCCTAGTCCCCCGCAACAGACCTCAGTGTGTGATGCACCCCTCCCTGTGTCCATGTGTTCTCATTGTTCAACACCCACCTATGAGTGAGAACATGTGGTGCTTGATTCTCTGTTCCTGTATCAGTTTGCTGAGAATGATGGTTTCCAGGTTTATCCATGTCCCTACAAAGGATACAAACTCATTGTTTTTGATGGCTGCATAGTATTCCATGGTGTATATGTGCCACATTTTCCCTGTCCAGTCTATCATCAATGGGCATTTGGGTTGGTTCCAAGTCTTTGCTATTGTAAACAGTGCTGCAATGAACATTCGTGTGCATGTGTCCTTATAGAAGAACGATTTATAATCCTTTGGATATATACCCAGTAATGGGATTGCTGGGTCAAATGGAATTTCTATTCTAGGTCCTTGAGGAATCACCACATGGTCTTCCACAATGGTTGAACTAATTTACACTCCCACCAACAGTGTAACCTATTTCTCCACATCCTCTACAGCATCTGTTGTCTCCAGGTTTTTTAATGTTCGCCATTTTAACTGGCGTGAGATGGTATCTCAATATAGTTTTAATGTACATTTCTCTAATGATCAGTGATGATGAGCAGTTTTTCATATGTTTGTTGGCCTCATGTATGTCTTCTTTTGAAAAGCGTCTGTTCATATCCTTTGCCCGCTTTTGAATGGGTTTGTTTGTTTTATTCTTGTAAATCTGTTTTAGTTCTTTGTAGATTTTGGATATAAGTTTGTCAGATGGGTAGATTGCAAACATTTTTTCCCATTCTGTTGGTTGCCCGTTCACTCTAATGATTGTTTCTTTTGCTGCGCAGAAGCTCTTTAGTTTAGTTAGATCCCATTTGTCTATTTTGGCTTTTGTTACCAATGCTTTTGGTGTTTTAGTCACGAAATCCTTGCCTATGCCTATACCCTGAATGGTTTTGCCTAGATTTTCTTCTAAGGTTTTTATGGTGTTAGGTCTAATGTTTAAGTCTTTAATCCATCTGGAGTTAATTTTAGTGTAAGGTGTCAGGAAGGGGTCCAGTTTCTGCTTTCTGCACATGGCTAGCCAGTTTTCCCAACACCATTTATTAAACAGGGGATCCTTTCCCCATGCTTGTTTTTGTCAGGTTTGTCAAAGATCAGATGGTGTAGATGTGTGGTGTTGCTTCCGAGGCCTCTGTTCTGTTCCATTGGTCTATATCTCTGTTTTGGTACCAGTACCATGCTGTTTTGATTACTGCAGTCTTATAGTATAGTTAGAAGTCAGATAGCGTGATGCAGCCAGCTCTGTTCTTTTTGCTTAGAATTGACTTGGTTATGTGGGCTCTCTTTTGCTTCCATATGAAGTTTAAGGTGGTTTTTTCCAGTTCTGTGAAGAATATCATTAGTAGCTTGAAGGGGATAGCGTTGAATCTATAAATTGCTTTGGGCAGTATGGCCATTTCCACAATATTGATTCTTCCTAACCATGGGCATGGAATGTTTCTCCATCTGTTTGTGTCCTCTCTTATTTCTTTGAGCAGTGGTTTGTAGTTCTCCTTGGAGAGGTGCTTTACATCATTTGTTAGTTGTATTCCTAGGTATTTTATTCTCTTTGTAGCAATTGTGAATGGCAGTTCGATCTTGATTTGGCTCTCTGTTTGTTATTGGTGTATAGGAATGCTTGTGATTTTTGCACATTGATTTTGTATCCTGAGACTTTGCTGAAGTTGCTTGTCAGCTTAAGGAGATTTTGGGCTGAGATGATAGGGTCTTCTAAATATACAATCATGTCGTCTGCAAATAAAGACAATTTGACTTCCTCCTTTCCTAATTTAATACTTTTTATTTCTTTTTCTTGCCTGATTGCTCTGACTAGAACTTCCAATACTGTACTGAATAGGAGTGCTGAGAGAGGGCATCCTCATCTAGTGCCAGATTTCAAAGGGAATGCTTCCGGTTTTTGCCCATTCAGTATGATATTGGCTGTGGGTTTGTCATAAATAGCTTTTATTATTTTGAGATATGTTCCATCGATATCTAGTTTATTGAGAATTTTAGCATAGAGGGCTGTTGAATTTTGTCGAAGGCCTTCTCTGCATCTGTTGAGATAATCATGTGGTTTTTGTCTTTGGTTCTGTGTATGTGGTGAATTATGCTTGCATCCCCAGGATGAACTTACTTGATTGTAATGGATAAGCTTTTTGATATGCTGTTGCAATTGGTTTGCCAGTATTTTATTGAAGATTTTTGCATCTATGTTCATCAGGGATATTGGCCTGAAGTTTTCTTTTCTTGTTGAGTCTCTGCCAGGTTTTGGTATCAGGTTGATGTTGGTCTCATAAAATGAGTTGGGGAGGATTCCCTCTTTCTGGATTGTTTAGAATAGTTTCAGAAGGAGTGGTACCAGCTCCTCTTTGTATGTCTGGTAGAATTCGGCTGTGAACCCATCTGGACCTGGGCTTTTTTTTGGCTGGTAAGCTATTAATTGCTGCATCAACTTCAGCCCTTGTTGTCTATTCAGGGTTTTGACTTCTTCCTGGTTTAGACTTCAGAGGGTGCAAGTGTCCAGGAATTTATCCATTTCTTCCAGATTTACTGGTTTATGTGTATAGGGTTGTTTGTAGTAATCTCTGATGGTGGTTTGCATTTCTTTAATCTGTGGTGATATCCCCTTTATCATTTTTTATTGCATCTATTTGATTATTCTCTCTTTCCTTTTTTATTTATCTGGCTAGTGATCTGTCTATTTTGTTGATCTTTTGAAAAACCAGCTCCTGGATTTATTGATTTTTTTGAAGGGTTTTTTTGTTTCTCTGTCTCCTTCAGTTCTGCTCTGATGTTCGTTATTCCTTGTCTTCTGCTAGCTTTTGAATTATTTTGATCTTGCTCCTCTAGCTTTTTCAATTTTGATAATAGGGTGTCAATCTTTCCTTGCTTCTCATGTGGGCATTCATTGCTATAAATTTCTCTCCAGACACTGCTTTAAATGTGTCCCAGGGATTCTGGTACATTGTGTCTTTGTTCTCATTCATTTGGAAGAACATCTTTATTTCTGCCTTCATTTCATTGTTTATCCAGTCAACATTCAAGAGCCAGTTGTTCAGTTTCCATGAAGTTGTGCGGTTCTGCATTAGTTTCTGAATTCTGAGTTCTAATTTGATTGCACTGTGGTCTGAGAGACTGTTTGATATGATTTCCATTCCTGAACTGTTTGTTATGATTTTCCATTCCGTTTGTATGATTTGCTGAGGAGTGATTTACTTCCAATTATGTGGTCAGTTTTAGAGTAGGTGTGATGTGGTGCTGAGAAGAATGTATATTCTGTGAATTTGGGGTGGAGAGTTCTGTAAATGTCTATTAGGTTTGCTTGGTCCAGGTCTGAGTTCAAGTCCTGGATATCCTTGTTAATTTTCTGTCTCGTTGATCTGTCTAATATTGACAGTGGAGTGTTAAAGTCTCCCACTATTATTGTGTGGTAGTCTAAGTCTCTTTGTAGGTCATTAAGAACTTGCTTTATGTATCTGTGTGCTCCTATATTGGGCGCATGTATATTTAGGATTGTTAGCTCTTCTTGTTGCATTGATTGTTTTGCCATTATGTAATGCCCTTCTTTGTCTCTTTTGATCTTTGGATTTCCTGGATATAGCGCTCCAATGAGTTTGACTTTTTATCTAATTTGCCAGTCTGTGTCTTTTGATTGGGGCATGTAGCCCATTTACATCTAAGGTTAATATTGTTATGTATGAATTTGATCCTGCCATTTTGATGCTAGCTGGTTGTTTTGCCCATTAGTTGACACAGTTTCTTCATTGCATTGATGCTCTTTACCATTTGGTATGGTTTTGGAGTCGCTGGTACTGGTTGTTCCTTTCTTTGTTTAGTGCTTCTGTCAGGAGCTCTTGTAAAGCAGGCCTGGTGGTGATGAAACCTCTGAACAATTGCTTGTTCATAAAGGATTTTATTTCTCCTTCACTTATGAAACTTAGTTTGGCTGGATATGAAATTCTAGGTTGAACGTTCTTTTCTTTATGGATGTTGAATATTGGCCCCCACTCTCTTCTGGCTTGTAGTGTTTCTGCTGAGAGATCCACTGTGAGTCTGATGGGCTTCCTTTTGTGGGTAACCTGACCTTTCTCTCTGGCTGCCCTTAGCATTTTTTCCTTCATTTCAACCCTGGTGAATCTGACGATTATGTGCCTTGGGGTTGCTCTTCTTGAGGAATATCTTTGTGGTGTTCTCTGTATTTCCTGGACTTGAATGATGGCCTGCCTTGCTAGGTTGGGGAAGTTCTCCTGGATAATATCCTGAAGAGTGTTTTCCAGCTTGGATTCATTCTCTCCATCACATTCAGGTACGCCTATCAAGCGTAGATTAGGTCTTTTCACATAATCCCATATTTCTTGGAGGCTTTGTTCATTTTTTTTTACACTTTTTTTCTAATCTTGCCTTTTCATTTCATTTCATTGAGTTGATCTTCAATCTCTGATGTCTTTTCTTCTGCATGGTCGATTTGGCTATTGAAACTTGTGTATGCTTTGTGAAGTTCTGGTGTTGTGTTTTTCAGCTCCATCAATTCATTTATATTCCTGTCTAAGCTGTTTATTCTTGTTAGCATTTCGTCAAACCTTTTTTCAATGTTCTTAGTTTCTTTACATTGGGTTATAACATGTTCTTTTAGCTCAGAGAAGTTTGTTATTACCCACCTTCTGAAGCCTGCTTCTGTCAATTCATCAGACTCCTTCTCCATCCAGCCTTGTTCCCTTGCTGGTGAGGAGTTGTGATCCCTTGGAGGAGGAGACGCATTCTGGTTTTGGGTATTTTCATCTTTTTTGTGCTTGTTTCTTCCCATCTTTGTGGATTTATCTACCTGTGGTCCTTGTGGTTGGTCGCTTTCAGTTGGGGTCTCTGAGTAGACATTCTTTTTGTTGCTGATGAAGTTATTTCTTTCTGTTTCTTAGTTTTCCTTCTAACAGTCAGGCTCCTCTGCTGTAGGACTGCTGGAGGTCCACTCCAGACCCTGCTTGCCTGGGGATCACCTGCAGTGGCTGCAGAACAGTAAGGGTTGCTGTCAGTTTCTCCTTCTGTTATCTTTGTCCCAGAAGAATATCCACCAGATGTCAGCCTGAGCCCTCCTTTATGAGGTGTCTCTTTGGTTATACAGGGGTCAGGGAGCTGCTTGAGAGGACAGTCTGTCCCTTATAGGAGCTCAAGTGCTGAGCTGTGAGCTCCATTGTTCTGTTCATAGCTGCTGGGCAGGTACATTTAAGTCTGCTGCAGCGGAACCCATAACCACCTTTTTTTCCCAGGTACTCTGTCCCGGGAAGGTGGGTCTTTAATTATAAGTTCCTCATTCTGCTGCCCTTTTTCAGAGATGCCCTGCCCAGCGGGGAGGTAGCCTAGTCACAGTCTGCCAGCAGAGGCATTGCTGAGCTGCCATGTGCTCTACTCAGCTGCTGTGCAAACTTCCTTGCAGTTTTGTTTATAAGGATATAGTTTGAACTGCCTCAGTAATGGTGGTCTGCCTGAGTAATGGCAGACTGTCTCTGTAATGGCAGACTGCCTTGGTAATGACGGATTGCCTTGGTAATGGCGGACTGCCTCGGTAATGGTAGACTGCCTGAGTAATGGCAGACTGCCTCAGTAATGGTGGGGTGCCTCAGTGATAGTGGACTGCCTTGGTAGTGGTGGACTGCCTCGGTAATGGTGGACACCCTTCCCCTATCAGAGCTGGACTATCTTGGGTCCAGCTGTGCTTGCTCTGAAACTCTCAGTCCAGAGCATTTCAAATTGCTGGTCTTTGTAGGGGTGGGACCAGTGGAGCCAGATCACCTGGCTCCCTGTTTCAGATCCCTTTTCTTCAGTTGAATGGGTGACTGTCTCTCAGTCATTCCAGTCGCCAGTTGAAAGTGTACCCGGATTTGTGTGAGTTTTTGTATGGAGACCCACTGCATCAGCGGAGACAGCCATGCTGGAGACTCGTGGCACTTTTCCGCCTGGGAATCTCCTGGTCTGTGGGCAGTAAAAATTTGTTTGGAAATGTGGTGATCACTCACTTTCAGTGTTTTTCACTGGGAACTGCAATCCAGAGCTGTTCCTATTTGGCCATGTTGGATCCTCCCACTCATAACAATATTAACGTTAAATGTAAATGGCCTAGTGCCCCAATCAAAAGATACAGACTGGCAAATGATAAAAAGTCAAAACCCATCAGTGTGCTGTATTCAGGAGACCCATCTCACATGCAAAGACACACATAGACTCAAAATAAAGGGATGGAAGAAGATCTGCCAGGCAAATGGAGAGCAAAAAAAGCAGGGGTTGTGGTTTTAGTCTCGGATAAAATCAACTTTAAACCCACAAAGATCAGAAGAGACAAAGAAGGACACTACATAATGGTGAAAGGATCAATACATCAAGAGGAGCTAACTATCCTAAATAAATATGCACCCAATACAGAAGTGCCCAGATACATAAAGCAAGTTTTAAATGACCTACAAAGAGACTTAGACTCCCACACAATAATAGTAGGAGACTTTAACACTCCATTGTCAATATTAGACAGATCAAGACAGAAAATCAACAAGGATATACAAGACTTGAATTCAGACGTGGACTAAGTGGACCTTATAGACATGTACAGAACTCTCCACCCCACATCCACTGAATATGCATTCTTCTTAGCACCACATTTCACTTACTCTAAAATTGACCACATAATTGGAAGTAAATCACTCCTCAGCAAATGCAAAAGAATGGAAATCATAACAAACAGTCTCTCAGACCACAATGCAATCAAATTAGATCTCAGGATTAAGAAACTTAACTCAAAACTGCACAACTTCATGGAAACTGAACAACTGGCTCCTGAACGTTGACTGGATGAACTATGAAATGAAGGCAGAAATTAAGATGTTTTTCAAAACCAACGAGAATGAGGACACAATGTACCAGAATCTCTGGGACACATTTAAAGCAGTTTCTGGAGGGAAATTTATAGCAATAAATGCCTACATGAGAAATGAGGAAAGATCGAAAATTGACACCCTATTGTTAAAATTGAAAGAGCTAAAGGAAAAAGATTAAAAAAAAAAAAAAACTCGAAAGCTAGCAGAAGACAAGAAATAACGAAGATCAGAGCAGAAATGAAGGAGATGGAGAAACAAAAAATCCCTTCAAAAAAATCAATAAATCCAGGAGCTGGTTTTTCAAAAAGATCAACAATATAGACAGACTGCTAGCCAGATTAATAAAAAAGAAAAGAGAGAAGAATCAAATAGATGCAATAAAAAACAATAAAGGGGATATCACCACAGATTCCACAGAAATACAAACTACCATCAGAGATTACTACAAACAACTCTATGCACATAAACCAGTAAACCTGGAAGAAATGGATAAATTAATGGACACTTGCACCCCACCAGAACTAAACCAAACAATCCAAAAAGAGGGAATCTTCCCCAACTCATTTTATGAGGCCAACAATATTCTTATACCAAAACCCAGCAGAGACTCAACAAAAAAGAAAACTACAGGCAATCTCCATGATGAACATAGGTGAAAAAATCTTCAGTAAAATACTGGCAAACCGATTGCAACAGCACATCAAAAAGCTTATCCATCCTGATCAAGTAGTCTTCATCCCAAGAATTCAAGGCTGGTTCAACATAGGCAAGTCCATAAACGTAAGCCACCACATAAATAGAATAGAACCTAAGACAAAAAACACATGATTATCTCGATAGATGCAGAGAGGCCTTTGACAAAATTTAACAGTCCTTTATGCTAAAACTCTCAATAAATTAGGTATTGATGGAACCTATCACAAAATATTAAAAGCTATTTACGACAAACCCACAGCCAATATCATACTGAATGGGCAAAACTGTAAGAATTCCCTTTGAAATCTGGCACTAGACAAGGATGCCCTCTCTCACCACTCCTATTCAATATAGTATTGGAAGTTCTAGCCAGAGCAAATTGTCTCTATTTGCAGCTGACATGATTGTAACAGACCAACACCAATAACAGACAAACAGAGAGCCAAATCAAGAGTGAACTCCCATTCACAATTGCTACAAGAAGAATAAAATACCTAGGAACCAGTGCTCCAGAAAATAAGAGAAGACACAAACAGATGGAAAAACATTCCATGCTCATGGTTAGGAAGAATCAATATTGTGAAAATGGCCATACTCCCCAAAGCAATTTATAGATTTAATGCTATCCCCATCAAGCTACCAATGGCCTTCTTCACAGAGCTGGAAAAAACCACTTAATCCTCTGTTTCCTTATCTTGCTATTCCCAGTGATGAGCACAGTGCCTGACACTTAACAAATGCCCACTGCATGTTAGAATTAAATATTGAATATCTGAGGGCATTCCTTCACTCCATCAAGGTCCCAGTTTCTGCTGGAGTCATGTGATATGCGTCTTAAGTTTTACCATAAGAGTCTCTCACATAGCACTCTGCAGAGCGTCCATGTTTGCCTTTCTCCTCAATTACTAGCACTGCATGTTGGCTGTGACTAAAGGAAGCTATGAGAGAACCCCACAACCATCAAATGTAAGACCAGGCAGGACCCTTATGGACATTCTCATCCAATCCCAGTAACATACAGATGGAGACACTGGAAGCAGAGAAACAGAATGGCCTTTTAAAACTCACACTCTAGTCCAGGATCTAGACTTGAATCAAGACTCCTTACTCCTTCATTCAGCAAGCATTTATTAAGCACCACTAGGCATATGGCACTTGGCTAAGCACTGAGTAATCTAAGTTGAATAAGGCGCAAAAGACATCTCTGCTGAGGGTGTCAGTCTAGCAGGATAGCAAGATGCATGCAGAAACAGGGCAGAGTGTGAGAAATTGTGTGCTCACACAAGTGTGGGCACACAGCAGCAACTGAAACACTCTCCCAGATCTGCTTATAAGTTACCTAAGAAGGACAGCAGAGGAAGTAACCAGCACTATCTGGGTAGTCAGAACTAACACTTTCTGAGTGCTTTCTGTGTTGGACACTTTCCGCATATTATCTCATTAAATTTTCCCAGAAATCCTGTTGGGTCTTATCATTATGCTGATTGCGTAGCTAAGAAATGGAGGCCCAGGAAGGTGAGCTGATTTGCCCTTAGTCTTAACCAGGATTTCAACTCAGGATCTGCTTGATTTCAAGCCTATGCTTGTTTTACTACAATGGGGATAAGGAGGTTTCATTTCAAGGCTGATTCTATTTGATTGCCAGAGACTGCTTGGAGCATTGTGCTGCAAGGGATTCTAGGTCATATCTGGGCCCAGAAACAAATAGTGTTGTGATTTATTAACCCAGAGTGTAGGATGGGAAGTGGTAGCCCATGTCAGAACCATGTCATTCCTGAGCTATACCATGCTGTAGTTCTTCCAGGCCCATCTCAGTGTAAGTCAGCGTCGTTTCAACCCACTCCCCCAGTGCCTGCTACTTCATTCATATTCCTTTCCGCTGAGCTCAGAATGATATTTTGTGCCATCTGTTATGTCCGGAATCTTGTGTTCTAGTTAGGTCAACTTTCCTGTGCAATATTCAATGCTGTAGTCCTTTCAAAATTTTTTAACCCCATCAGAGATGTCTCTTATACATTCCCCCAGGGCCCTGTTCTGTGCTAATGACAGTTGTTTATGTGATTAAATATTACATGCCTACAGCCTAATATGTTAGCATTTCTAGGTGAGTTGCAGCAGAGGCCTTCTGAATCCAAAGGAATGACTTCAGCAGGAAGAACGTCTAATCTTTGGGAAGGTCAGTTGGGATCTGTCATTCTTTAAGATTATACCAGGCAAATAGCTGCTACTCTGTCAGTACACACAGCTGACCTCACACCTTTTCTTAGCTGCTACAGAGCCCTTGATATAATAGTTAGTGAAGTATTGAGGCATTGCTTTTTAGTACATACAACATTTTAAGTGGAATCTGGAGGTAGAGATGGTGTTTTCTTACATGGTTTATGACTTCTAGCTGTTGAATGTAGTTAAACACTAGAATTAGCCTAGGCAGTGGTTCTAGCTGGTATGCCTCTGCTTTAAATTTTATCTTTTATTGCCCTTGGTATCAAGATTTTCAGTTTTCCAAAGCTGGAAAGCTGGCCACAAATTTAAAACAAGTATCTAAAACCAGTTGTTAGGGTCAAAATATCCAACAGTAGTAACAATAGTGTTAAATGAATCATTTGTGGAATGTTTAATTGCTCATCATCTATTTGAAGCATCTTAGTGTCCTGTTTTCTGCAGTAAAAATGTAAGTCAGATTTACTAAAGGTATATATTTTCATTCGTTTCACATATATGACAATCTATTTTCTGAATTATTGGATTTCTGAAATGCTGTGGGTAAATAGATATGAATTTGACTGTACACAACATCTGAAAGTGTTATTTTTAAATTGTTAAATGAATTCTTTAATGTCATAAGAACATTTTCACTTGAGTATTCTGTTAATGTGTGACTTACACATTATAATGCTTCTAACCAAAAGTAGATGCTTACTTTGAAATTCTACTTTAAAAATTCCTTTTCAAATAAGAAGAATGCTTCCCTAGGATGAGATCCACAAACCTGATTTTTATGTAGAGTTATAATTTTCTATTTTAGTAAATCAGATGGCCCTGCGGCTTACTAGGTTAGTATTATTGCTGTGCCCTGCTGCTTTTTCCTGGACTAGAAACAAAGAATAAGAGAGTGAACAGATTTAAAATATATCCTCCCGTTTGATGAAATTAGTAGTCTATGTGCCAAAGTGAGAGTATTCTGCGTGAGTGATTGTTTTTATCATTGTGGATGTTTGTGTGCCACTCATGTCAATATTCTTTGATTAATTGCATGGGTGAATTTTTAAGCAGATGGAAATATGGCTGCAAGCCTAAATAGAAAGAAAAGTTTGAGTGTTGAACAGTCCTTGTGTAACTGAGACCTTATCTGTCACCAAAACCCCAGGAGTGCTGAACGATCTTAAATACATTCCAGTGAAGGGTGCTTCTCCAGATGGGAGGGTGTTCTCCTTTTTTATTTCCTATAGTATGGAGATGAGTTATTAACAAAGATACCATTTGAGATGTTTTATAAACTTCCAAATTCAGCTGGGGGAGTTGTTATTGAGTATCTAAAAAATAATGTTGACTAGGGACTTTGCAAGATCTTTTATTTCACTTGTTACCAATATTTTCATTTGTAATTGTACCTCCCAAAGTATTAGACATTCCTTAATTTGATGTTTCTGATTACCTTAAATTGTAGTCGTTAAGATAGCATCTCAGTGCTGTAATTGAATATTCTAGCATACTATTCACTAAACTTTAAAAATTAACATTGAACTCATGTTAATGATATTTGAGTACAGCTCTCAAACTAGTTTAATTACTAGAGGAAAGCTTATTTGTAGTCTAATTGAACTCTTAGTGAGTCTCTTAGGCAGGTACTGAAAGAATGTAGAACATCATTAAAATTAAAAAAAATTGCTTCTTATCAATATAACTGGCCTGTCACTTGGCTACAGAAGGAGATACGTTTGTTACACAACTCATCATCATGAAGGCATTCACTGGCATGAGGTAGGTAATTGCTTAGTTAATATTTATTAATAGAAGGACATGTGCCTCAGTTGCCACCTACTGCTGATAACACCCAAGTCAGCATTTCAATTTGGAGTTTTCAGAGTTCTGATCCACGCTCCTGGCTGCCTTCTATACATCTCCAACTGGGGGAGCCACAGACGCTCTACGTGCCTGACACCCAAAACTAAACACTGTCTCCTCCTCCTAAACCTGTCCCTCCTGTCTCCCTGCTTAGTTATCATAGCCACATGCTACTTACTCACCATGGAGTCTTTCTTCCCCTCAATTCCTAGATCCAAATATTCAGATCTCATGGTTCCTTCCTGCTTACAACTCCTCTGAGCATCTCTACAACCACTGCTTTTTCGGATCCTGATAGTTTCACCTGGATTTTAGCTAGTCTTCAGATGAGTCTCCCTTTGTAGGCCATCAGTTTCTCATTTGGCAGGACTAAGTTTTAAGAAATGTGAATTTTAAGCAGGCAGCCTGGATGATTCTGATGCAGGTTGGAGCTGACTTCTAGTTCCACAAATACCTCTAGTCCATCCTGAGCACTCAGATAAAAATTTGCTTTAAAATCTAAGATTTGTTCACATCCTTGATTCAAAAATCTTCAAAGAACTACCATTCTATAACAGCGTTTTTAAAATAGTGGTCAGTAGAGTTGCCAGGGGTCTCTCGGGGGGCCTCAGTGTGTGGACATGTATGGGGAGCGGGTGTTTGGAGTAGGAAGATGAGAGCCCATTCTGTTACATAGGGCTTTCGTCAAAACCCCTTCCTCCATCCCTTTCTTCAGTCAGAGCAGCTCTGATTTTGAAGTTTAACAAGACATTTCCTTTGGGAAAAGTATTCCTCTGCTTAAAAAAAAAAAAAAGTGGTTTGAAAACCACTGATCTATAGAAGTGGATTTAAAACTTTTAAAAATCAGGACCCACAGTAAGAAATAATGTACATTTCGTATCACAGCCCAGTTCACACACTTGTTTTTCTGTGTAATTGAAACAAGTTTCATGAAACATGGCGTTGCTGTATTTGATGCACTCTGGTGTTTTCTGTTTCTATTTCTTTTTTTTTTTTTTGAATTGCTGGTCGCAACTCACTAAATTGATTTCACAACCCACTGAATTGCTGCTATGTCTGAAAAAAACTTTGATCTAGCCTTTCTCAATGGGGTTCCTTTATGAACCATGGAACATAGAAATACATTCTTAATCTTTTCAAGGATGGTACATAATTCACACTATTCTAGATGCTTAGAAGTGTAGAGTTCATACATACAGTGGGTGCCTAAGGGCACTCAGACTTAATTTTCTGCATGAACTCCTGGTTGAAAAGGCTTATTAGTGTCTGATCTGTAATAAATCCAAACTCTTGATTATTGCACATAGGGCCCGTCTGAATCTAGCCCTGTGTTCACCTCCCAGACTTTATCTTACTTCCTCAATCATCTTCCTGGGTTAAAACCATCCGGGACCACTTGTAATTACCCAGATGCATCACACTATTTCTCACCTGTGCACAGTCATTCTTGCCCTTAGCACCAGCTCAACGGAGTGTCACTTCAACTGAGACCTTCTTTGACAGGAGTTAGAGTCGTCAGGTCCAGGTTCTGTCCCTGTCAATCCCTGAAGGTATTAATAAATTTCAATTGCATTCACCTGGCTCATCTCCTGAGCTACTGAGAGTGGGGCTCCATACTTACTTCTAAGAAGACAAACACACATGAGTCACAGCCTGCATGTTTAGGGAGCTTAGAACACACCTGAGACACAAGACATATATATTAAAAACTACCTCTGGTGTAGCTCAATGCTCAAGAGTTTGCATAAACTTCAAATTTATAATATGTTAGTCTAGGATAATAATAAAAGTAGCAACTTTGTAGGGCTGTGAGTTTTACAGGGGAAGTGCATGTAAAGCCCTGAGCACACTGCCTGACCCAGAGCTCTCGGGAAGTGCTAGAGAGGAATTAAGCAGGTAATATGCCCAGTGCCATGTGAATGCTATGAGTAGAAAGCACTACAGGAGTTGACAGGAGGAAATGGACACTGTGGTTGGAGAGATGGGAGAGCTCCAGTGGAGAAGGTGGAGTATGCACTAAGTTTAGAAAGAAAAGCAGACCTCAGATTAGGAGGTGAGAAGGCATTCCTGGCACAGGAAGCCAAAGAGCAGCAGAGGAGGACTGTGGATGCCTTGCCTATAGACTAGTTTCACTGCCACTCTTTGTATATTTATTTTTGCAAATGTACTCAAACATTTTTTCCAAATGCAAATTGAAGATAGTGATCTTTAGAGATGTTACTTTCTCATTTGAAAGAACTCGGCTCCCTCTCTCTTTTCCATGGCTTTTTGCTAAGTCTATATGGCATCTACAGTTTTGCTTATGGAGTCAGCTTGATTAAACCATTTTGGGTCAGCATGAAGAAATAGGTTACAACATGATCACCCAGGGAACTTTTTAGTCCTGCGGATTTCTGTGTCTCGCCCCAGAGATTCTGACAATTTGGTCTGATGTGGGACCAGGGAACACGCTTATTTTGAAAGTTCCTTTCTTTTTCATTTGGCTTGGTCAAAAGTTTGAAAAACACTGGTAATCTTTAAGGCCTTATCCAGCTCCAGTGATCTGTATTTCCCATAACAGTTACACTTTTATTCTCTCTGCTATTCCCAAGAGAGGGTTACTGTGTTGTCAAGAGAGAAAAACTAAACAAGCCAGACATCAAAAGCTATAGCTACTGACTTTGACGTTAAGAGTCCTTTCTATATGAAATTGTATAATTCCAAAGAAATCCAGGTGGGAGTGTTCCAAGGTCCTTGTGTTGATGGGAAGGAAGGACAAACACTGGACAACTTTATGCTTTGTTAAATATATAAGTCGAAATTTAGTGGGGTCTCTAACTTCCAAACCAATGGAAGGGGGAGAATGAAACCAAAGGAAATGAACGAAAGATCTCAATACAAAAAAAGAGAGGAGGAGAACAAGCAAAGCATAGAAAAAAGTGAAACAAATAACAAATAAGATGCTAGAAATGAATTCCAATATATTGATAACAAAAATCAATGTAAATCATGGTACCGTTAAAAAACAGATTAATCTAAATATGATGTCTAACATTACATCCATATATTGGAAAACTATGAGAAAAAGCAAGAAGATGATTAGCACAAAATGTATGATATGTTTATTTCCACAGGAGAGAGGGCTGCTGGGGTAGGCACCCAGGAGGCTCCAAAGATATGATAGGGTTCTTTTAAGTTGGGTGGTAAGTAAACAGGTATTACTCTTTATTCTTTTAATCATTACTTTTTAAAGTTCACATATATTTTAAGTAGTTTTGTTTGAATAATATAGTACACCCCCCGCATGTGTGCACATGCACACCACACTCAATAAAAGGATAAAAGTAAATTGCCGTTTTTCTAAAACCTCACTCTCATAGTATTAGATGTGAATTTTTAAATGTGATTTATTTTCATTTTTTAATGAGGTGATTTTTTGTCATGAAAGTTTTCTCCCCAGCACAAAACTCTGTTTTGAATTAATCACATGACCCAACACTCCAAATAAGTCTTCAAATAGATACCATTTGTCATAATATGGTAATTCCTACATATTTTCTCTTTCCATTGAATTACATAAAATAATTCATTCAATCAGAACCTTGTAAGCGTTTTATTGAGCAATGATTTTGTGTCTGTTTTAATCATTGTATTTGAATTAATCCATTGAATTTTTATAAAAACGCTTGGAAATGGTACCAATACTGCCCTCATTTTAAACCTGAGGTAACTACAGCATGGAGAAGTTAGGTGATGTGTTCAAAGGCACACAACTGATCGGTGGCAGAGCCAGGATTTGAACCCAGACAGCCTGTCACCAGAGCCGTGTTCCTGTTCTTAAGCTAGGCTGCTGAGCTGTGGGCCACAAAACGTCTTACTACTAAAGAGAGTGAAGGAGGAGTGGGAAGTACCTCGGCACTTCAAGGGCGCCTCCATAGTATGTCATGTCTGACTGTGAAGTTGCGTATATCACAATTATGTCATTCTTTGGTTTGTTAAAGGAAAGATTTTTTTTCTTCTGGCCAGGAAAGGAAGAAAGGGAGGGAGGGATGGAGGGAGGAAGGAGGGAAGGAATCCAACAAAAATATTGGCTGATTGATTGGCTGGCCGTGGTGTCAGAAGAGAAATAAAAACCTGCTGACCTTATCTTTATGCTGTTTCCATGAACAAGAAAAGGCAAATCTTCTTTGACAGAACAGCCCAAACATACTAGTCAGCTAAACTAGAGAACAGGTGCTTCAGAGATGTTGCCTTGAGCAGATGCTCTCCAGCAGTTACCCTGGGAAACAGCTGATCCAAGCCTCTTCCACCTGGAGGCCAAGATTTCTCTCCAAACACATCTCAGAGAGATGCACAGTTTATCTAACAGTTCATTCTTTGAGGGGTTTTACTGTATGTCAACATTTAAATATAAGAACTCTCCACACAGCCTCACACCCTGGGCTCTGTAATCTTGGAGAATTCATAGAGAATGTGGAGATGTCAGGAGTATACAAATGGGTAACTGGACTAATTCTTAAAAGTGAGGGGAGGGTGTGTGTGCGTGATAGATCCTGGAAAATATATATCAGTCAGTACCCTACCAATCTGCATAAATTCCAGAAAAACTAAAAGGAATGTATTTAACCTCAATGCTCAGACTATGACTGCTGAGAACAAGCAGGTTTCAAAGAAGAGCTTGTGCAAAGCCCAGATTACTTAAAAAAAAAAAAAATCTTGGCATTAACAAATATGAATGAGTCCAGAGGTATCCATCTTGGAATCAGTAGACAAAATTAGTATGTGTCTCCTGGAGAAAAGGCTGAAGAAATACACAAAGTGTTAACCATCTTCAAAAACCTGAAAGGCATCACATAGAGGAAGCATAGACTTTTCCTGGGCTATTCCAGAAAGTCACATGAAACAAATGGAAGAGTACAACAGACAGAGTTTGGATGCAAGCCTTTTTAAGTAAATGAAGGTATATATATATATATTTTTTTTAATTATTATTATTATTTTTTGTAGATGAGGTCTTGCTCTATTCCCCAGGCTGGAGTGCAGTGGCACAACCTTGGCTCACTGCAACCTCCGCCTCCTGGGTTCAAATGGTCCTCCTGCCTCAGCCTCCCAAGTAGCTGAGACTAAAGGTACCTGCCACTATGCCTGGCTAACTTTTGCATTTTAGTAGAGATGGGGTTGCTCCATATTGGCCAGGCTGGTCTCGAACGCCTGACCTCAGGTGATCCACCCACCTCAGCCTCCCAAAGTGCTGGAATTATAGATGTGAGCCACCATGCCCAGCCTACGTGAAGGTATTTAAGAGAAGAACCCATTGTTCAGCAGGTGAAGAGCCTCCCTTGACCTGGGCATTTCCTTTGCCTGGATTGTCCTGAGATGTACAAACGGAAGGTCTTTTTCCTATGAATGAAAGATAGGGCTCAGCAGCTTCTGAACTCTTTTCCAAGTAGGAAACTGCTAAATTCTGTGAAACTGTGGCTTTTAACTCATCATAAAACTCAGACAAATTTGACTTGTTTATTTCTTAGACACAGTTATCAGGTGGTATGGCTAAAAACTTACCAAGATGGATTCTCAAGCTGGTAGTTCCAAACTTGGCTGTCCATCCAGTTCTTTTGCTTGTTTCAAACTAGTCTGAATAAAACAAAAAAACCTGTCTGAACCTGTCACATTGATTGCACACCAACTAACGAGTTCTGACCCACCACTAGAAAAACCCAGACCCAACCTAAAGTCAGTCCTCAGTTTACAGCTGAGGAAGCTGAGCCCAGGGTGATGACATGGGTCTCCCAGAGTTGTTCAGAAAGTGAAGAATTAGGATCCAAATCTCTGATCTCTTATCTCCAAGTCCAGTTCTTTATTCACATATATCAGCCAGACCAAAAGCAATACAGAGCAGAGAAAAAAAGGAACCACTGCTGAACTATAATTATGAAATAAAGAATTCAACCCTCCTGCTAGCTAGTAAACATCTATGTTTTGTGGAAACAGCACCTCGTGATAACTGCTGCTCAGTGAACCCACCACACTGTTGGGTACCACTTTCCTCTGATCCTCACAACCACCTCTCACATAGTTGGGTTTATTAACTTTATTGTATAAAGGAGGGAATGGAGGTTGAGAAAAGTGAAGTAATCCCCATAATTTAGGTTGCTCATAGGCTGGGCTGTGCATACGTGTCTGACCCCAAGGCTCATGGCTCTTCCCTTCCTTACACTGCCTCTCTATAATCCTTGACTTGCCCTGCTTAGAATTATATCTCTTAGAAGTAAGAGAAGGCAACAAGGGAAATACTGTGCAGAACTAATTCTAACCAGCAGAGCAGTTGGTGATATAATTTATAGACTTGCTTGTTTATCATCTCCTCTGTTAGTATTTTAGCTCCCTGAGTGCATGGCCTTCACCTCGTCCACTGTCTAGTTCAGCTCCTGGCACATTGTAAGCTTCAGGTGAATATTTATGAATGAACAAGCAAGTGCATTTAGAAATGACGAGGACATTCAACGAAAGCAACCACATCATACTACGGAGGTGGGTCACATAGTGACCCAGAGCACAGCCTGTGGGGAAAGATGGCCTCTGTTCAAAATCGTGGCTCTTAAGAGTTATTTGATCACAGGGAAGTTACTTAACTTGCCCTGTGCCTCAGTTTCCTGGGGATAATAATGCCAATGTCATAGTATGGTCCTGTGAGTTAATGAAGGAAAGCATTTGCACCAGTCCTTGCTCATAGTAAGTGCCGTATAGGTTAGTCGTTATTGCTATCTGAGGTTATGATAATAGTAGGGCAATAGTGGACTCATGTCTTATAGGAGAAAAATATCATGAAATTTAGAGGTAAGGTAAGTATGATCCTGTAGCTAAAGACTCAGAAGAGATTACTGTTCATGTTCAATTGCAGAGTCTGAAAAGTAGATTTCTAACTGTCTCATCATGAAAGATTTATTTCTGACCAAAAAATCTAAATGTAGAGCAGATGATTATGCAGATGGCCCATGAATATGTCAAAAAGAATATAGTGCTTACTAAGCATCCACATGAATTTATGAAGAATGAAATTTATGAGAGGTAACTTAGTTAAACCACTAGCAGAATGACATAGACTCATTGTGTCTTTTTTTCAAGGGCGCATTTAGAAAATCTGATTTCAAGAACAGCAGAATGTAGGGTGAAGTGTGGGAGCCCTGGAGTCAGAGTTCTCCCCTCATCTCCCCCTAGAATTGGGCCTTGGTTTTCTTGTCTGTCCAATATGGATAATGAGTACAGCAGCCTCCCAGTGTGGTTCAGAGAACTAACAGAGATCATGCATGTGCAATGCCTCCTAAGCAGAATGCAAATGTGAGCCTCTCATAATCACAAGACATGGGTAAGCAGAAAAGAAATTGAAATGAAATGTGGCTGATAGTCAAGGAGGCTCCCAGTTATTTGCCTGTACCAAGCCCAGGTCTTCAATGCTCAGATGGTAGGTGGAAGTTTGCTTTGCAGTCGTCAAAACAGATCGTGAGGGTCCCTTGACGTCACTGACTGAAGGCTGGGAGAGAAGAAAACCTGAATAAGCAGCCTAAGGTCTGAGCATGTGTTGCTTCCTCTTCTCTCCTTGCAGGGGCATTCGTGGTATGCTGGACCCCGGGCCTGGTGGTTCTGCTCCTGGATGGCCTGAACTGCAGGCAGTGTGGTGTGCAGCACGTGAAAAGGTGGTTCCTGCTGCTGGCACTGCTCAACTCCGTCATGAACCCCATCATCTACTCCTACAAAGATGAGGACATGTATAGCACCATGAAGAAGATGATCTGCTGCTTCTCTCAGGAGAATTCAGAGAGGCGTCCCTCTCGCATTCCCTCCACGGTCCTCAGCAGGAGTGACACAGGCAGCCAGTACACAGAGGATAGTATTAACCAAGGTGCAGCCTGCAATAAAAGCAGTTCCTAAACTGTGGAGACCTCTCCACCCACCCAGGCCTCCTGTGGGAAAAGAGCTGTTAAGAATGGTTACCTGTCTCTAACAAAACCCATGTACAGTGTTATTTGAGGTCTCTATTAATCAATGCTAGATTTGCTTTAAAATTTGCTTTTCGTGGTTTGAAAGCATGGGCAGTAAAGAGGACGTGGTGCATTTAGAGAAAGCACAGAAATGGGAAAGGCACAGCCAGTCCCTGCTTGTCCTGTGAACTGCTTGGAGCTGCTGCCAACCCAGCTGGGCCTTCTGGGTTCTGGTGCCATTTTGTAACCATTCTCCTTGTGTTTTAAAAGGATGTTATGAAAGAGTTTAGACCAAAATAAATAAATAATAATGTTACTTGAGCCATCTTATATAGCTGCTTGGAAAGTCTATGTAGTTCTTTCTGCATGCATTAAGAATGTTTAGAAATGCTTCAGCAGTGGTATTTTTTTCCTCCAAGAAACCATGGCCAGTAGTTCAGTAGGAATCGAAGAAAAATCAGTAAGACCTCCAGATTAAGCCTGATATTTAACTGAAGGAAGAGTCCAAGGAAAAATACTTAAAAATAACAAAAAAGGTCAATGTGAAAACTCTTTTTGACCTGAAAAAGGCCTTGGTATGGTCTTCCATGAATGTGTGTGTATATGCATGTGTGTGTGTATATATACATTTTTTCTGTTTTTACTGATTTTTATTGATTTAATTCAAAGATACCTGGGGACGTGATTAGGGAATGCTTAGTCTGACTATTGGAACGAACACGAATCCCTGGAATATTTCAGATATGGGGTTACCGCCCCAGGCTGCCTCTCATTTTCCCGCATGATGATGAAAAACAGTGGGGAGCTAGTGAAGGGTTTAATGCAGAAAACAAGAAGAGAACGTGAAGTTTGAAGTGCCTGTGGAACATCCAGCTGATAATCTTCCTAGTAAGAGAAAAAGAAGCCAAGAGAAGACCAACTAAACAGGAGCAGGTAGAGAAAAACCAGGAAAGGGACAGAGGAATAAGACGACCAAAGAATGTGTTAAGAATCAAGGAGAGAGGCTGGGCACCGTGGCTCACACCTGTAATCCCAGCACTTTGGGAGGCTAAGGTGGGAGGATCACTTGAAGCCAGGAGTTTGAGACTAACCTAGGCAACATGGTGAAACCAACCCCGTCTTTACTAAAAATACAAAAAATTAGCCAGGTGTGGTGGCACATGCCTGTACTCCCAGCTACCTGGGAGGCTGAGGCACAAGAATTGCTTGAACCCAGGAGGTGGAGGTTGCAGAGTGAGCCAAGATCGCGCCACTGCACTCTAGTCTGGGTGACAGAGCGAGACGCTGTCTCAAAAAAAAAAGGAGAGAGAATGTCAGGGAGCGCATGTGTGTATTTAAACAACTTAACTTTGCATTTAAAGACTGAAAGGACAGTGATGGTGAAGTCAGTTTTCGGGCCACCTAGACTTTCCAGTCTAGGACTAGAGCTGTAGCAATGATCTGTGTGGTGTACAAGAAAAGAGAGAGAGGTGTTCATTTAAAAACAGATGCTTTTGTACATCAGAGTAAAAGCTGTATTGATAATATACATAGGAATCCCTTTCCTATGTAATGAAATACGAGCTTGACTCCAGTCCTTATCTTCAGTTACCTCTATACCAACTGGTGGCTTGCTGGATTTAGCATGTAGAATAATTTCACATCTCATATTTTGCCCAAGGTTAATGGCATACTTCTGATACCTGGCTTACATGTGAACTGAATTTTGTCTGGGTTACATTTTGAATTTTTCTCCTTCCGAGACCTGAGTAGGCAACATGAAAGGCAAGTCAGTAAGAAAAAAAAAAATGTTTCATACACATAGGCTGTGCTGACCAGAGTTTTCTATGTAAAAAATTTAGAGTGTATTCTGATTTAAAATGAGGATAACTTCAAGGCAGATATTATAATATTTATGTAGTTTGCAAAACAAGTTTACATTTTTTTGCTATTGTGATATAACATTTATGTGCAAGAACTACTTGTAATAAAAGGATTTGAGAAGTCATGCTTTTAAATATAATAGCCTAAAATAGTATGATGATTTGAAAGTGTAGATTTCACAAACTCTGTATAGTATGTGGGTCTATCTGAAGCTTTTATCGAAGCTACCTATAAAATAAAATTTAAAAAGATCTGTTGTCTCTTGTTGAGGTGCATTATTGCTTTGTGTATTTTCTAAGTAAAAATACAGTTTGTGGCAACTATAGCACAAATTTCTATTGCAGAAGAAAAATCAAATTTGCCATGAAATACATACCCTGGATGTTTTATGTAAGCCTTTTGAATCTACAGCTGGCCAAAGGGTAGAGAATTGAAATTGACTTCCAGTCCCCAAATAGCTACTAAGGGATCTTTGAAGGTTTTATTTTGAGGAAAGAACCATTTTTAGTACCCTGTAGCAGAGTGTCATATTCAGAATGGTGTCTGGAGGGGGTCCAAAGTGTGGAAACTCAGGGTCGAAATATATAGTTTTTGTTTGTATGCACACACACACATCTCAGCAAGGGCGCAAGAGTAGAGAAGTCGGAAATGTTTAGAAATGACAAGCGGCAGGGGTCACAGAGCTCACCAAGGACCTTTGATAGACCTGGCCCTTTCTGTGTGTTTGTGTGTTCTCAAATTCTAGGATCCAAAGCTTATCTGCAGGTTATTCATCTAGACCTCATCAGACCAGCTCTTGACCCAAAGCAGAGGCTACTTCCCAGGTAAATGAGATTTAATTTTCTTCTTAGATTTGTAGCACGGTATAAGGTGTTCCGATAAATCTGTACAGTGAAAGAATTTAGTAGTTTCTGAAGATAGCTTGCTTGCAAAGAAATAATCTTTTGGAAATAAATTGTTTCATTTTTGGTGAATTTCTTTTTCAAGTGAGTAGTAGACCTGGAACCAGTTTGTGACCATGGAAATGATTATGGCACCACCCTGCCCCCATTCATGTAATTCCAAATAAAAACAATACTAGACGGTAAAATAAATGTAAGCCTCCAATGAAGTTAATTTTCCTCACACTCAGCACTTTGATGCTTTTTATAAATACTAACTAAAATTTAGAAATTCTGGTGCTCCAGCTTCATTGGCATACTGAGCACATGCTCAGCCCGTGGCTGGATGGCCCAGGACCAAGGACCTGGTGGAGTCAGCAGCGGCAGGATCAGGCGGTGCTGGGGGTGCAGTTCTATTCATCTGCAGATGTCACCCCACGCAGACCACACAGCGTGCCATGCTCCATGTTTGTAGACTAGTGTTCCTCCTGAGCTTGAGAGTGTTTTGTTTAGCTCATTAATCCTCTAATCATTCTGGGAAGGGGGCAATAAGATTACTTGGCTCTCTTTTCTAATTGATTGAGCGGACATAATGAAGGTGAGGCCCATGAAGATGCCTGTGAAGGTGACTTAGTGACAATCTCTGGCCCTGGTAGTGCCTAGAGTAGAAACACATGATGATGCATGTCACTATATACTAAAAGGAATTAAAAACATGCAAAAACAGAGCTCACATCTAGGAGACTCACCAGAGAATTATAACCCTTTGTGGGCCACAAAATATGGTGTTAAATTGGAAACCCCTAGGGCTCCTTCCAATTTTACACATTGTCTTTCAGTCATAGGAGTAAAGACCAGAAGAGTTTTTGAAGTCAGGGAAGATGCATTTTTCTGTGAGGGATGCCCTCCTGAACACATCACATGGTTTAAAATACAATTTAAGGCTAGTTTTCACAGAGAAATAAACATTAGATGGGAGATGCTGTTGGTGTGGGTTATTTTCTTTTTTTGGCTTTAATGCTGAATTTTATCTTTACAGCATTCTTTTCAGTGCTTTTTGGTGTGTGCTCGCTCCTAAATTAACAGATGGTAAGCTACTAATGGCAGTTGTTAGAGGTTAAGAATGTTATATTATCTATAACTTGTGAGTTAAAGGTTTATAGTACAGGCTGGGCACAGTGGCTCATGCCTGTAATCCCAGCACTTTGGGAGGCTGAGGCAGGCAGATGATCTGAGCTCAGGAATTCAAGACCAGCCTGGCCAACATGGAGAAACCCACCCTGCCTCTACTAAAAATACAAAAATTAGCCAGGCATGGTGGTGCATGCCTATAATCCCAGCTACTTGGGAGGCTAAGGTAGGAGAATCGCTTGAACCCAGGAGGTGGAGGTGGCAGTGAGCTGAGATCATGCTGCTGCACTCCAGCCTAGGTGACAGAGTGAGACTCTGACTCAAAAATAAATAATTTAATTAAATACAAGTTAATAGTGTGAATTAATTTAATTAAATACAAGTTTATAGTGCAAATAATAGCACACTGGTCACTGGAATCACACGCAGGCAGGTTCCAGTGTACATCAATACAAGTATGGGTCATATCATACTAAGGTAATGCAGTGCCTTTGCATAACAGTCCATGAATGTGGTTTGCAATTCAGTGTACCAGCCTGTTTTAGAAATTGCAGTTCTTGGCAGTCATTTAGAAAGTTGCAATTTTATGCAGCAAAACTTTGTAATTTTTATTGTTATCAGCAATTTCAACTTTGTATAATTCAAATTTTCTTAAAATCCGTCTGTATTATATTTTGTTATTGAGATTAGAGCCTCTACACTGTATATTTATAATAAGGTATATGAAAGAAAAACGTGCCACAAGCCCATGTTACATCTTTTTGGATATTAGAAAAACGATATCTCTTCCTCAAGACACTTGCATCTATTGGAAAAACTTCACTGCTACCAGCCAGAAAACTCTGCTAATACATATGCCTGTCCACAGTACGATTGATATGTGGAGATAACACATCAGACTGAAGTTCAAAACACCTGTATTCTGGTTTCTGTTCTGCCCTAAACTGCCGAAGAAACTCTAGATATGATTGCTGATCTCTTAAATGAGAAGCTTAAATTCAATGATCTATAAGGACCTTTTCAGCCCCAAAATTTGGTTTTGTGCATCATCTCCCAAATGTGAATCCTGGAAAAGAGACCCAAGTCTTTGGATTCTGTCCATTTAACCCTTTGCATAGAGATTTCAAAGAAGAGGAGATCTGTTTTCATTTACTGCAGTGGTTCTCAAGCTAAGCTTTAGTGTGCATCAGAATTACCTAGGGAGACAACCTAAAATCTATACACTTTAGGCAGGTGCAAGATGTGTCATCATAAATTCATCATCAATACAGGGGAAAAAGGATTTTCAAAATAAAACAGAACCACTATCCCATATGGAAAACCTAAGAGCTTGATGATTTACTTACGTTTCCTGAGTAAACTTAATTTGATATGTGTGAGCTGCTGTTTACTCCATCAAGCCAAACAGAAAACCACATATTTGTTTTACATTTAATTTAACCAACATCTTTAGAATATTTCCTAGGTGCTGGAGACCTACCCCCCAAAAAAACCTGCTCTTAAAAGAATAAACAAAAATCATAAATCAAACATATACAGAAATGCACAAAAAGAGAACTAAAGTGAAAGAGGTGAAAATATGAGGGATGGACATGTATGTATTGCTTTAGGTACCCTCAAGGCATTACACTGGAACACTGGTGATAATGGCTATTGGCATTGCAGTTTTTAAATTGGGCCTCTGTAATTTAATGTGGAATTATCTGAGACCTAGAGGAAGAGAAGGAAATCATATAAGCAGGCTTCTTTTTTTTTTTTTTTTTTTTTGACAGAGTCTCACTCTGTCACCTGGGCTAGAGTGCGGTAACACGATCTCAGCTCACTGCAACCTCTGCCTCCCAAGCTCAAGCAATCCTCCCATCTCAGCCCCTTGAGTAGCTGGGTCTACAGACACTCACCATAATGGCTGGCTAATTTTTGTGTATTTTGTAGAGATGGAGTTTTCCCATCTTGCCTAAGCTGGTTGTGAACTTCTGAGCTCAAGCAATCTATCCACCCTCCTTGGCCTCCCAAAGTGCTGGGATTACAGGTGTGAGCCACAGCGCCCGGCTAAATAGGCTTCTTTTTGGGCTAAATACATTTTACATTTTATGGTTTGGGGATCTGATACGTATCATGTAAACTAGACTAATTTGTGTGTTCTGTTTTATCTTGCTTAGGTGGATGTCTGACCACAGGTTTATGTAAACCTTAAAGATGGGACATATCATTCGGTATTCAGTCAGAAAAACAGAAACCATTCTGGGTATTTGAAGCAGGAAGGTATTGAAAACAAACAGATGCTTATAAAACAGTCAGAAAGGCTAGAGGGAGCAAAGGCAAAGGAAGCCATAGTTAGCTCTCAGGTTTGCAGCTAACTTTTAGGGAATTATTGCCCCACGGGTCAGAAACTTCTGGAAGGTGCCTCCTGAGGCTGTGACTTGTGGAAAGACGCCACAAGCCACTCCAAAATCTCAAATCTGCCGCTAATAAAAGAATATGGCTTCTGCTTCCCTCTGCCCTCTTCATCTCTTGAAATTGTCTGGTGCTGGCAGAATCTAAACTGAGATGTTTACTGGCTGTGTATTCTGGAAAATATAGTTCCCAGGCTTCCAGCCTTTCAGATGCAGGGGACAGCATAGAAAGGATCAGCAATAGAACTGACTGTCGGCAGACAAGCCAGGACACAGAGAAGGAAACAAAAGAAGGGGAGAGGGGTCTTCTTGGCTTCTGGAACTTTCTCCTTTCTAAGAATAGTTATATTCATTTTTTATGAGTGAGGGAAGAAGATAATGTAGCAGTTTTAGAGTAAGGTGAAAATCTTCTTTAAAATGATATGCTGGTACATATAGCATAGGAGTTCCACATTGTAGTATAGGAATCTTCCAAAAGCTGAATGGAAAAAAAGGCCAAAAAGAAGATAACATCAGGCTGGGCACAGTGGCCCACGCCTGTAATCCTAACACTTTGGGAGGCCAATGCGGGCAGATCACGAGGCCAAGAGATCGAGACCGTCCTGGCTAACACGGTGAAACCCTGTCTCTAGTAAAAATACAAAAATTAGCTGGGCATGGTGGTGCCTGCCTGTAATCCCAGCTACTTGGGAGTCTGAGGCAGGACGATAGCTTGAACCAGGGAGTCAGAGGTTGCAGTGAGCCGAGATCACTCCAAGGCACTCCAGCCTGGCAACAATGTGAGACTCCGTCTCAAAAACAAAAACAAAAACAAAAAAAAACATCATAGTTCACTTATCATTAGCTATTCAGTATCCAAATCTGTGATATCAAAGTTGAAATTAGAGCATGAGAAATAAAATGTGTGATCACAGTTGATAGAAAACCACGGCAAATACATCACTATGTAATCTTTCCTTCAGTTTTCCAAATGTGAGTAGGAGGTGTAAAATTTGGATATGCAAAGTCACTTTAAAAGTCAGACTCAGTGTTCCTATGGTCTTAAAAGATGCAATGGATCTAAACCTTCTTAGGATGGAACTATAATAAATCGAAGTTTCAAGGTTTGTGGAAACTAAGACTAACTTTCTTATATAGAAATAAGAGTCTGATTAATGTGCCTTGGGGGAAGTTGTGATTTAGGGATTGTCTTGATTTTGCCGATGAAGAAAATAAAGACTGGAAGATTGAATGAGGAGGATACATAGTGACTAAACCAAGGATCAAACTTTGCTCTCTAAGCTCTCCTTTAAGTCTCCTTCTCTATTCAGAAAAAAACAAAAACAAACTAGTTTCTGAATAACTAGATATAAATTCAGATTTCAAAGAGCCAATGTTTACTAATAATTAGCCTATTTTAGGGATTAAGAATGTTTGTGCTTTTTGAGTAATTCAGCTCCTGAGAATGTATGCTGAAGAAACTGTTCTAAATTAGGAAAGGCTTTGTACACAAAGGTGGCTAACACATTATTTATAGCAACTGGAAACTTCTAAACAATCTAAATATTCAAGTACAGGATAAATGTAAAGCACTGTAGTCAAGTCCATGGACTCTGGAACCAAATTGCTTAGATTTTCACCTTAGCTCTTTTACTGACTAGCTCTGTGTCTTTGGGCAAGTTCCTCTGTGCCTCAGTTTTTATTGCAAAATGGGGATAGCAATCATACCTATCTCATAGAGCTTTTGTGGAGATTAATTAAGCTTTATGTAAAGCACTTAGAATAGTGCTGGGCACTGTGTATTTGCAGTTATTGTTATTGATGGATTCTTTACAGCAATTTAAAGTTATAGGTGTTAATAATCTTATAACATTGAAGAACATGTATAATGTAGAATTTGCTGATGGATTGGCAATGGTATCAAGAGATGTGTTTTAAGGATGACTTCAAAAATTTTGGTTCGAACTACCACAAAAGTGGAATTGCTTTTTCCTGAGATAGAGAAAATACTAGGAGCAGTAGATTTGGGAGTGGGTGAGAGTCAGGAATTCCATTTTAGATTTGTGACACAGAATGTCACAGAGACACAACCACGTGAAGATGTCAAGAAGGCAGCTAGATAAATATGAAGCTCAGGGAGGAGGTCCACACAGGAGATAGCAATCACCAGTGTATAGATGCTGTGTAAGGTCACGAGGTTAGACAAAACCGCTTGAACAGTGAGTGTTGATAGAGATTATAACAGGTCTGAGGATTTCCAATGTTTGAAGTCAGAGAAATGAGAGTTGGTTGAGGAGACTGAGGAGGAGAACCCAGTCATATAGGAAGAGAGCTAGAAGTTAGTGGAGACCCAGGAGAGAACAGCAGTGTCAGATTCTGCAAGTCGAGGCTTGAGACAAGACTCTCGATTTGGCCCTGGAGGTTATTGGTGACCCTGACAAAGCTGTTTCTGTGGAATGAAAGGGGTGAAAGCCGGTTTGGAAGGAGTTCAAGGGAGAATGAAAGGAGAGGACTGGAGACAGTGAGGACGGGCTATTTTTGAGGTTTTTGTTTGTTTATTCCTGACAAGGGACCAGAGATATGTGGCAATAGCTAAAGGGACATATGAGGTCGAGGGAGGGGTTGACTTTAAGATGGGAATTATTACAGCATATTATTTCTTGGTGGGAATGACCCGGTGTGGGAAGTATACAGGTGGAATAAGTGATAACTCAGGTGAGAGGTGACAACTGCTGGAAGGAATGGGCTCTAGGATATAGGTGGACGAGTCTTGTCTTTAACCTGAACAGGGACATTCCATACATAGCAAGAAGAGGAAGATAGCGTATGCATGCAGGGAGTTGGAAGATAGGGAGAGTGTTCACTGTTTTTTCTCCTATCTTATCAGTGAGTGCCCCAGATCGTTAGCTGAGAGGAATGGTAAGGGAGGAGGAGTTGAAGGTTTGAAGAGAGGAGAAAGGCAGTGAGTGGACCAGGAGACTTAGTAGGGCTGCTAGACCAAGGCCCCTCATTGAGGCTGGAGGGCACAGATATAAGGTACTACCATTCAGAAATGCCATGTGTCCTCCTGCCTGTCTAGCTACCTGGCTGTAGTTATGCTGTAAACAGAGTTGAATTATTTTGTCAGGCAATGTCTGGGTTCCACTAATGAAATAAAAATATCTGAGGTTTGGGCCCAGCCATAGATATACCCAAAGTGATTGTCATATGTAGCCAGGATTGAGAACCATGGATTAAAGCAAGAAAGTGAAGGGAAGGTACAGTGAAGAGCCTGAGCTCCAGGAAATACAGCTGTGAAAAATTCAGTGTGTGTTTAATTACATAAATGTGAGCTATAAATTTAACTGCTATTGTAATTCAGGGAACAGGAGCCAAGGAGGGGGAACCAACATTGATTGAGTACCTACGACAGGTTAGGAATTGTGTTAAACGCTTCATATGCTTAGTCTTGAAACAACTGTTAGAGATAAAAATTTTACCCTCTACTTTAGAGTGTATAAGCTGAGATTGAGAATGAGGATGTGAGTTGCACACAGGTCCACAACTAATAATGAGTAAAGCCAGGATTTTAATCCAGAAGCAATTTACTCTAAGATTATTGCTTAAGACTTTGTAGTAGATGTGTGACTTGAGTTGTGTGTTAAAGGAGCAGTCGAATTTTTATTTTGGAGATACAAGAGGGCTTCCTAGCTAGAGGGAAAAAAAAAATAAGGCCCAGAGGCAAGAAAGAACATGAGGAATTCAGGGAATATTCAGGGAGAAGGATGCCTCCCAGAGACAGATGGGTTGCAGTAAATGAAAGAATAAATGATCTAACCAACCAACGAAGGAATAAATGGATTAGGGGAGTGGCTGTCCTCAATGGCCAGATGGCTGGGCAGCTGACAATGGACTCAAGGCCCAAGGAAGCTACATTGCAGAATAGCTAAGTGAATTTTCCCTGCATTGTTTGCACCATTCATTATTTTTAAAAAATGATAGCTGTTGGGTTCCATTGAGATAAAAGATGGCCTCTGAGTATAAGCTCATTATCATCTGTCACCATGGCTTGGGAGCTTTATGTGTCCACAGAATCTCAGAATCTATATTTTCCCAGCTTTAATCTCAGGGTCGATATCCCAACATAGCACTACTCATAACAAATAGCTAGTATTAAATGATAAAATAGGCTACTGTGTTTTATTTTATTTGGCTTTCAAGCCAATCAATTTTATAGCTGTCTGTCTGAATGCTGAATAAAAAATTCTAGAGACAGCTAAGAATCATATGAAAAACTACAATATGCCGACAAAACGAACCTTTATCTTCCCCACTTCTCCCACAGAAAGAGGCCCTTGGTAGACTGCTGATGATCCATCTAATAAGTCAGATGCTTATGGAAATGGTCCCTTTGATTAGTTTGCAGAGTAGCTCTATTTTATGCCCCTTCAGCCTGCAGATACAGCTTCTCATGTGCCCAGTGTGATGTGCTTAGTGACAACAGTGGTTTGCTTGCCTTCTCACAGAGATTTTTTTTTGCTTTGATAATATGGAAAATCATAATTCCTAAATTAGAGCATGAGAAATAAAACATGTCTGGTCATAGTTGATATAAAACTATGGCCAAAAAATGGGGCGTATGAAAAATAAACTAGCATCTGTCCTCATCAGCACTGCTGATTAGAAAGCTGCATTTCTCCTCTCTTTGCCTAGGTATTCCTCTGGGAAATATAAGTGGTTAAAATAAGGTGGCAGGTATCTTACCTGTCCTTGGGTGGAAAGCATTCACTTTTGAGGGTTTTTTGTTGTTGTTCTTGTCATAGGGGAAAAAAAAAGGAGTACAAATGACCCAACCAGAAAGTATGCAATAAATTTAACATAAAGGACAACTTCTAATTGTTACGCTTGTCTGAGTTTCAGTTTCTGTCCAAAAAAGTCTTTTTAGTTTAAGTCACTTATTGATGCAGCATGCACTATTCAGACATTCATAGAGCAAACTTGTATAAAGCATCTACCATGGGCTAAACAGTGTGCTGGGAACCGAGAAAGATAGTGAGGGAAATAAAATGGACTCTGAGCTCAAAAAGCACTTATATTAATGACTAATGTCATTAAAGGCTCTTCCAGTAAGTTTGTGAAGCAAGAAAGGAGCTACATACTCACCAATTGCCTGCACTGTCTCTCACCATATTTGTGATTATAAAAAGTCCTGTTTGGATTGCCTTTATGTATTCTGCAGCATATTGTATAAAACTTATTATTGCTATGGAACCAATTAGAGTTTTCCAAAGAACCAATGACTTCAAGGACATTTGTGTATGAGATACGCATGTTCTGTAGATTATATAAATGAATTATAGACAGACTTAAAAATTGTTATTGCTACCCTGAAGCATATTCTATGATTTTTGTTTCTATTCTTTTTTAATTATTAAAATGCATTTGTTTCCCTTACAGAAGAATACAGAAAGGCAAAAGATGTTTAACTAGAGAGAAAGAGTTAAGGGTAACTGGGAGTGCTAGGACTGGTGTCAGCTGGACTGCTAAGGGGTTGACTCCATTGTCATCACATGGAGGAAATTCCCACACGGTTAAATGCAGACGCTAGCACCACAGAGGACACGGCTCACTGGCTTCTAGGATACCACATTCTCTTGGTTGCCCCTTCCAAGTCGTTTTTACTGGTTTCTACTCTTCTCCAGCTTGTAAATGCTGGAGGGCACTGCCATTTGCCCAGTTCTTTTTTCCATCTACCCTCACGCTGTTCATGATCTGATCCAACCATATGGCTCGAAGTAACAGCTCTATGTGGACAACTCCCAAATTTCTATCAATGGCCAAGGCCTCTTCTCTCAAACTCCAAACTCATGAATGGGGGTAATGGAGGCAGCAAACCACCGTGGCATGTGTATACCTATGTAACAATCCTGCAAGATCTGCACATGTACTCCAGAACTTAAAGTATAATTAAAAAAAAAAAACTATAAAAAAAAAAAAGAAGAAGAAAGAAACTTTCACTTAAACAGCTCACATATATTCCCTACCACCCCAAGCAACTACCCACGGTCCTCCCCATCTCAGTTGATGGTAACACAGATCTTTAGATTGCTCCAGTCAAATTTCTTAGAATCCTCTTTCACTTCATTTTTTTTCACACTCCTCATCCAATATGTCAACAAACTGCCTTGTCTCTTTTTAATGTAAAAGCAGAATCTGACCACTTCTCACCACCTCCCGTGCTGTTTCTTGGCCTGCGCTACCATGATCTCTTGCCTGGATTCCTGCATACCCTCTCCTTGGTCTTCCAGCCTCTACCTTTCTTCTCCTGTGTCTGTTCTCCACACTCCAGCCAGAGTGATCCTTCTACGATTCAAGTCATGTCATGTCACTTCTCTGCTCTGAACTTTGCAATGGCTTCCCGTCTTATTAAAGTGATGTCAGTGACCTTCGTGATTTAGCCCTGTCGTGTCTTTACCTCTCCTCCTTCTACTCTCCCCTCACTCTCACCACTCCCATTGCATCATCCTCTTGCTTATCCTTGAACATGCCAGGGATCTACTCCCTCAGGGCCCGTGTGCTGTTGCTTCCTCTCCCACATACCTGCACATGACTTACTTCCTCAGCTCCTTCAAGTCTGTACTCAAATGTCTCCTTCTAGGTGAGACTTTCCCCAGCAATCCTATCTAAATTGTAGGTTGGTTCTGACCTTCCCCCTTCCTCTGCTCCATTTTTTCATAGTATTTATCATTTTCTAAAATGCTTCCCCCACTAGAACCTAAGCTCCATGAGGCAGGGCTTGTTGCCTCTTATGTTCAGCAATCTATCCCAAGCACTTAGAACAGCCTGGCAGATAGTAGGTGTTCTATAAATATTTGGATATAAATAATAATGAATGGATGTATTATAACCAGGAGGGAACCTCCTTTTAAGAAATATTTCCATCTGCTGAATTTGTTTTTTAAGCTTTACTAAGGTATAACTCATACCAAAAAGATGCACATGTTTAAATGTATACATTTGATGAGTTTGGACATATGCATACATCTTTAATACCATCATCAAAATCAAATACTAAACATAGCTATCACCTCTAAATATTTCCTGGTGTTCTTTTGTCTATGTGTGTGTGTGTGTGTGCATGCATGTGTGTGTGTGTGTGTGTGTGTGTGTGGTAAGAACACTTAACATGAGATCTATCCTCTTAACATATTTTAAAATGTGCAATACTGTATTTGTTCTTTCCATTGAATTTGTGTTTGTATAGTCCCTAAGAGATCATGGGAACACTCTTCTGAACAACTACTGGTCACGCAAGTTCAAGTATTCTTTTTTTTTTGTTTGAGATAGAGTCTTGCTTTGTCACCCAGGATGGAGTGCAGTGGCACCATCTCAGCTCACTGCAAACTCTGCCTACCAGGTTCAAGTGATTCTCTTGCCTCAGCCTCTTAAGTAGCTGGATTACAGGCACCTGCCACCTTGCCCGGCTAGTTTTTTTGAATTTTTAGTAGAGATTGGGTTTCACCATGTTGGCCAGTCTTGTCTTGACTCCTGACCTCAGGTGATCCACCTGCCTTGGCCTCCCAAAGTTCTGGGATTACAGGTGTGAGCCACCACGGCTGGCCAAATTCAAGTATTCTAATCACTAACACTTATCATGTGCTTATAAGTTGAGCTCAGTGGAAGCATTCTGCATGCACAATTTCCTTAAATTCTCACAATCCGATGAAGAAGCTTGGAGTGATGTTACCTCCATTGTATAGACAGGAGTACACCAGCACACCAGATCAGAAAGGTTAAGTGATTTCCCCAAGCCACACAGCATACATGTGTATATATAAATGACTTTCTTTGTTTTCTTTCTTTCTTCCTATCTTTCTTTCTCTTCCTTTCTTTTCTTTTTCTTTCTTTCTCTTTTTCTTTCTTTTCCTTCCTTCCTTTCCTTCCTTTCTTTCTCTCTTCTTTCTCTCCCTCCCTCCTGCCAGCCCACCCTCCCTCCCTTCCTTCCTTCTCTCCTTCCTTTCTCTCTCTCTTTATTTCTTTAATTCTTCTCTTCTTTTTTTTCAAAACAGGGTCTCACCATACTACCCAAGCTGGAGTGCACTGGCATGATCATAGCCCACTGCAGCCTCCAACTCTTGGGCTCAAGCCATCCTCCTGCCTTAGCCTCCTGATACAGGTGTGGGCCACGAGGACTGACTAATCTTTTTTTTTTTTTTTTTGGTAGAAATGGGGGTCTTGCTGTGTTATTCAGGCTGGTCTCAAACCTCTAACCTTAAGTGAACCTCTTGTCTTGGCCTCCCAAAGTGCTGAGTTCGAGTTTCTTCATCACTCTACAATTCTACCACCTTTAAGCAAAGGCTTATTGTCAGGATTGGTTCTTTGGTATTC
Source organism: Cebus imitator (assembly GCF_001604975.1). NCBI lineage: Eukaryota > Metazoa > Chordata > Mammalia > Primates > Cebidae > Cebus > Cebus imitator. The sequence goes on along the minus strand of NW_016107576.1, from coordinate 1,162,865 downwards.
CTTTTCCAACAGTTGCCCAATGCCCTAAATGAATTCTTACCCAGCTGCTTGAAACAGTGGAAAGACTTCAGAAGTGTGACCAACTAGTCAGGCAATGCCATAGGGGAGGTGCCAGAATTCAACTGGATGTCATTTTAATAACCCTAAGAATTAATTATCCTAACAGTTTGAAAGGATATTAAAAGAATACAGAACTCTATCTATCAAGTTCAAATGTCTTTGGAGAGAACCAGGAAAAAAAAATATATATATATATATATATACACACCTATACACACACACACACACACACACACACACACACACACATATATATACACATATACATACACCTAATCGGGTGAAGTGTGCAGTCCAAGGAAGTGGGCGGGGGTGGTGCAGGCTTCTGTGAAGAGATACTCAGTAAAGTAGATTGTGAACTTGGGGCCATGGACTGTGAGACACATCATCTGAAGGGCATTGATAGTGCTGCTGTAAATAGAACTAAGCATGTTCCAGCAGCACTGCTGACGGGAAGGCACTCAGCTTCCCAGACACCACCTCTGGGTGTTACCATGACTCATGGGAATGACAGCTAGCTCTTTTGTGGGTGCAGTGGGTTGAATGGTGGCCCCTAAAAAGATATATTTATGTCCAAATCCCTGGAACTTGTGCATATTAATTTGGAGAATTGATCTTTGCAGATGTTATGAAGTTAAGACTGTTAATATAAGATTTTCCTGGAATACCTGACAGGGCCCTAAATCCAATGACAACCATCCTGATAAGAGGTGAAAGCGGAGACACGTGGAGGAGAAAGTGCTATGAAGATGGAGCTAGAGATAGCAGTGATGTCGCCACAAGCCAAGGAAGCCTGGAAACGCCGAGAGCCACCAAAAGCTGGAAGAGGTGGGAAGGATTATCCTCTAGAGACTCCAGAGGGTCATGGCCCTGTTGATACCTTGATTTTGGACTCCCAGCCTCCAGAATGGTGAGAGAATAAATTTCAGTTGTTTAAAGCCACCTGGTTTATCATGATCTGTTACAACAGCCCAGAGAAACTAATACAGTATAGTGGGTAAGCATCACTCAACCCTAGGCTGATTTCAATTCAAGTATGGATGTGTTTAAGGAAATTAACCTGTTGTATATTAATATTTTAATGTGAGGGAGAGGCACATATTTGGTATCTCACATGCATGTAACATTTAAGACAATTTGGCCTAATATTAAAATGAACAGACTTTAGATTCCACTTTACAATATGTGAATAATTGATTTAGTTTTTAAGTTATAATTTTACTGAGTTTATATAGATTCTTGAAATATTTAAAGGAACTTAAAGTTAACCTTTTATGAGTTTGATGTATAGATGTTCTGTGTTAAGTATTCAGAAAGATTATGTTATTTTAATCAGAAAATTGAAGAAATTTTAAAAGAGAAATAGAATATGTTGATTTACAAATTCGATTAAAAATACTTGAAGATGTTAAATTAGCTAAGCTTATAAATAGGGTCACGTATTATTCCAAGGCATTTAACACAGTTCTTGAAAATATGACAGACTATATACAATGTACACGAAATAGTAAGATTTGATGCAGAACATAAAAGCTTTAGAGAAAATAAGGTTTCTTAATCTGTAACTTTAATAATTTAATATTAACTTTTAAAAGCAACATTAACCTCTGAATAGTTGTTCTTGCCCTCAAAACTACTCGAGGGCACCAAAAAAGCTCACACTTAATAGAAGCAACATAAAAGAAACTTTCTAATTATTCCATCCTTCAGGAACAGGGCCAAGGGAGGCAGTCAGCAGAAATGAAGCTCCGTCTGGACGGTGCGAAGGTGATCTATGCGGTGATCAGAACAGCAGAGGGCTATGAACTTTGCCGGCGAGTGTCTTTGTTCTGAGTCAAAGTGTTCCTTGGCATGTGAAGAAACATCAGGTCTAAGGGCTTCCAGTGACTAAACAGATAACATACATTCCATCAAAGCTTGGCTTTTGCCCGTCCCAACCTCTCCTCCCCAAGGTAGTACGGTGAGTGTGGCATCCAGGCAAGAGTCTGATTTTCTGTGTCTTCTGTTCAATTTGAGGAACCAACTCTGTCCCTGCAGAGAAAACCACAGAATGATTATTTTGCAGTGGTAACCATTTCTGGCTTTAGTACTTCAGTTCCCATTTATTGCTGTCAGTATCCTTGGTTTTCTTCTGTGTGGTTGCTGGTCCTAAAAGTCTCCATTTGCTTCTAAGTTGGTTGACGAGTCGGGCCCTTTCTCCTTTGAGTGTGGCCAGGCTGTGACTTTAATTTCAACTAATGCAATATGGCAAAGGTGAGAGGATGTCCATTATGGGTTACCTTACCCCAGACAGAAGCTTACAGAGCTGACATGTTCGCCTTGCTAGGAGACCCTGTGTCTGTGAGGAAGCAGGCTGGAGTGCAGTGACATGATCTCTGCTCACTACAACCTCTGCCTTCTGAGACCAAGCGATACAAATTGGAAAGAAAGAATAATAATTTA